>NC_056668.1:99276442-99578317 GCF_018350195.1 Panthera tigris | reverse complement strand
ATATGATTTCCTATTACACATATGTAAGCTGTTTATTGTATCTGTAATCTTCAAAGAACCCAAATGTAAACTAGACTTAATCAAAGTGACAGAGGATATAGGAGGTTGTTGAGAAAATGAAACCCAACTGCTCAATGTTATGTGAGAAAGGACACAGTTGCATTTAATGTTTAACTTCAGATAAGTTTGTCTCACTCAAAGTAATATCTTACTTTGGTATCAAGAAGCCAATAAGGATTGTGCTTTTCTTTTGTTAAGAAAAGTCTAAAAACAAAAATGCATATTGTTATGAAGCAAACCCTCTTTTATCTAGAAGAATCAGAACAAAATTAATGTATTAAAATTAAATTACTCATGTGAGTACTCATAAACAATCAGTACTAAAATTGTTCATGTGCTGTAGGTGGTAATTACATTGATCACATTTTGGATCACAGCAATTTTAAGCAAAACACTTTTCGGGAAATTATATATTGATGTCCTTTCTGTGTAAATTTATTTTAAAAATGAGTAATACTTTACTAGATGGTAGTTTAATGACTTTGTAAAAAAGATTTGCTAGAAAAGATTAAATGTTTTTTAACTGTAGCATTCTACTCCACCTATACATAGTTTCTTAAATAAAATACATTTAGTCATACTTAGAATATTTCTACATATTTTAAGATATGTTTTGATTCTTACTTTTTTCTATATGAAGTAGTTAAACAAAACTTGCTTTGATTCACTTATAATGAAGAGCTGGGGAAAGAAAATATTCTCATATCTTAAAAAAATTTAAAAATGTTTTCTCCTGTTTTAGTACAAAGACTATATATTTAAAATGGCAAATGAAAATAAGCTGTCTTTTCTTTTTTAAAGAAGTACAAATAGACAGGAATATTGCTAACATGAATTAAAGGAATACATAATTACTTAGAAACATGAAAGTAATGAAGAAATATGATCCATAAACGTACCTTATTTCATAGCCTATTCTGTTCACTATGCCGTACCAGAGCTGGGTAAGGCTGCAAAAGTTATGATCAAGGAAACTGCTCAGATATATATTGAGCTACTCATAAAGTTTTATTGCACCTTCACCAGCTGTCAGTATTTAATAAACTTCAACATGCGTCGAAAAAAAACCTTAACCCTGAAAATAGTTGCATAAATAATTCTGTATAGGAATCTAAGTTAATTAATAATTGTGCCCTCAGATAGTCTTTGATTCCTGAAGCTATGAACTAGCCCAAGAACATAAAAGTGTTTATTTATATTGTTTTTTTTTCATAATTTTATTTCTTTCACTATTTAGATATTGTTTGAATAACTGTCTTATCTAATTGTGTGAAATTTAAACAATTACTAAAACGTAGAAACATATTGGTAAGGTAGATCTGGAAAACATTTGCAGGAATTAACAATTAGAAGATAATATTTAATGGAAGATAAATAAAATAGATATAAAATAGAAGATAATATAAAAAGCAGTGATTAAATAAAAGTTATTTCCTGTGTCTCATTATTAACTTTAAGGTTGAAAGACTGAGCCAATCTGTAAGACTAAAATGTAAAAGTACAGATATATAAATAAGTAATTCAGAAATAAAATCAACATTTTATCTATATTTTTTATTTATAGCACAAATTTTAATTATCAAAAATTATATTGTAAACATTTCATACAGTAAAATTATAGTATCAATTACATTACTTGTTTAAGTTAGTATAGTGTTTAGGAGCAAAGGATTTAATATAAGAGACCTGGTTCCAAACGCCAGCTGTACTACATATTCCTAAGAAACTGTGGGCAAATCTGTTAATGTTTTTAAGCCTAAACCTATTTACAAAGAGGAAATAAAAATATCTACCCAAAGAGTCATTGTGAGATTTATATGCACTAACATAATCTATTAACATTATTGCAGCTCTGTTATCAGAGATTACAATTTGAAGTGCTTAGTGTCTGAGTTCTGCACACGATCTTGGCACTATCTTTTCAAAGGAATATATATTAAAATAATGTGGTCACACAAAGTACAGTTACTGGTTTTTTGAGACAATCTGAATAGGAGTAAAAGAAGTGAATACATGGATTACTGTCAAGACTTAGGGGGAATATAAAGGAGAACTTCCAATATATAAAGAGCAGTGATATGGAAATAACATTAGAATCATTCTAGATTGTCTCAGTGGGCAGAAGTCCAATGTAATAGAAATTATGAGTGATTTACTCTCTACTCACATAGCACACAATTATGCATGTGGAAAAGTCATTCAAAATACTGAATTAGAGTCAGGATGTGAGTGTAGCAAGGTCACAGAACATAAAGTCAATGTACAAAAGTCAATCATGTTCCTACGTAACAGTAATTGGAAACTGAAACTTAATATATTACATATAAATATATTTTTTATTTTTTTATTTTTAGATTTCTTTATCTAAAAAATATATATAAAGAGAAATATATAGAGAGATATATATCTAACATATATCTTTACAGATATAAATGGATAGATAGATAATTTATGATAGCATGAAAAATGAATATTTAGGTATAAATCTAACAAATATATGCAGACTATTCTGAAAACAACAAAATGTTGATAAAAGAAGTTTAAGATCTAAATAAATGGAGAGATAAACTGTATTCATGGATTAGAAAACTGAAAATTATTAAACTGTTTATTCTTCATAACTAGATCTACATATTCAATATAATATCAATAAAAATCTCAGGAAATAAATATAGACAAATTGATTATAAATTTTCTACATCAATGTTTATAGAAGCTTTATAATTTCCCCAACCTGGAAACAACTAAGGTGCCCATCAATACCTGGCATACTACTCAGGAATAGAAGTTATGAATATTGATTCATGCAACTATATGGATCAATCCTAAAATTCAGGTTAGTTGTTTTCTCTGCAATTTAAATTTTCTGATTGGCTCAAAATAAAGTAATTAATTAGCAATTTGTCTACCCTTTGTTTTTTTTCTCTTCTAAGAGTAATATCAAACACTCCAGTGTCTCACATCTTTGAACTGAAACTAATTCTGTCAAGTTTTAATTAATATTTTGTACCTTTTCTTTTATGTGTAGATATATTTTAAGAAATACTGTTTGTTCTCTCGATTTAAAAAGTTTATGTGATTTGAAATTTTCACACCTTCTCTTTCATATCCAGGTTTCCATGTCTGGTGCTGTGAGCTGGCCTTTGCCTTGAACAGTTTCTTTAAATGTTTATTTATTTATTTTTGAGAGAGAGAGAGAGAGAGAGAGAGAGAGCGCGCGCGCGCGCATGCGAGCGCGCGCGCATGCGAGAGCACATGCGTGAGTGGGGGAGGGGCAAAGAAAGAGGGAGACAGAGTCCTAAGCAGGCTCAATGTTGCCAGCACAGGGCTAGACAGAGACTCTGAATCTGGAACCAGGAGAGTTGTGGCTGCTTAGCCAACTGATCCACTCAGGCGCTTTTGCTTGAGCAGTGTCTTTTGTTTCCATTGTTCCATACTTCCTCCCACCCTAGCTCTGGTTCCATTCATTAACTTCACCACCAGGGGAGTAATGTGTTCATGAATTGCTAGGAGGTAAATTCAAACAAAACTATAATATAAAGGTATTCAATTATAGACATAAAATTATATACAATAATGAAAAATGTGTTTTAACTTAAAACATAATTTTATCTAAAAGTAATTGTGAGTTTAATTTTTTTTATTTATTAATATATAAACTATACAAAATTCTAAAACTGCATTAATTAACAAAAATTGAGTTAGGGGTGCAATAGGCAAAAAAAGTTGTAAACACCAACAGTGAAATGGAACCATACTTGATGATTGACACTTTTACTAAACAGAACAGATTAGTGTTCAACTACTCTCTTTATGGACTCTGTTCTGTTTAGACTTTCTAATGTACATTTCAGAATTTCCAACATATGGTGGTTAAATCATGCATATCAAACATACACTTTGGGTTAAAACTAATATAATTTATCATCCCATTTACAATTGCACCAAAAACAATTAGATACCTAGGAATAAAAGTAACCAAAAAGCTGAAAGACCTATACTCTGAAAACAATAAAACACTGATGAAAGAAATTAAAGATGACCCAAAGATATGGAAAGACATTCCAAGCTCATGGATTGAAAGAAAAAATACAAACACACACACACACACACACACACACACACACACACACACATATATATGTATGTATTGTTTAGGTTTCTTTATTTTGAGGAACTGAGAAAGCACATGCATGCATGCATACAAGTGGGGGTGGGGCAGAGAGAGAGGGAGAGAGAAATCTAAGGCAGGCTCTACACTGTCATCACAGTGACCAACACAGGGCTCAATCTCATGAACTATAAGATAATGACCTGAGCCAAAATCAAGAGTCAGACACTTAACCAACTGAGCCACCCAGGCTCCCAGAAGAACAAATATTGTTAAAATGTCTACACTACCCAAATTACTCTTCACATTTAATTCGTCCCTGTCAAAACACCATCAGCATTTTTCAGAGGTAGAACAAGAAATCCTAAAATTTGTATGGAACCACGAAATACTTCAAATAACCAAAGCAATCTTGAAAAAGAAAGGCAAGGCTGGAGGCATTACAATTCCAGACTTCAAGTCATAACACAAAGCCATAGTACTCACAACAATATGATACTAGCACAAAAATAGACAAATAGATCAACAGAACAGAAGAGAAAATCCAGAAATGAGCCCACAATTACATGGTCAATTAATCTCTGACAAAGCAGGAAAGAATAACCAATGGGAAGTCTCTTCAACAAATGATGTTGGGAAAACTAGACAGTAACATGCAGAAGAATGAAACTGGATCACTTTCTTACACCATACACAAAAGTAAATTCAAAATGGATGAAAGACTTAAATGTGAGACAGAAAACCAACAAAATCCCAGAGGAGAACATAGGCAGTAACCTCTTTGACGTTGGCCTTAGCAACTGCTTACTGACACGTCTCCAGAAACAAGGGAAACAAAAGCAAAAATGAACTATTGGGACTTCATCGAGATAAAAAGCTTCTGCACAGCAAAGGATACAATCAATAAGACTAAAAGGCAACTGATGGAAGGGAAGAAGATATTTGCAAATGGGTCTGAAATTTGATATTTGATAAAGAGTTAGTATCCATAATCTATGAAAAACTTCTCAAACTCAACACCCAGAAAACAAATAATCCAGTTAAGAAATGGGCAGAAGACATGAATAGACATTTTTTCCAAAGAAGACATCCAGATGGCTAACAGACACATGAAAAGATGCCCAACATTACTTATCATCAAGGAAACACAAATCAAAACCACAAAAAGATAACCTCACACTTGTCAGAATGGTTAAAATTAACAACTCAGGAGACAACAGATTTTGGCGAAGATGTGGAGAAAGGGAACTCGCTTATACTGTTGGAGGAAATGCAAACTGGTCCAGGCACTCTGGAAAACAGTACAGAGGTTCCTCAAAAAGTTAAAAATAGAACTATCCTATGATCCAGCAACTGCACTACTAGGTATTTACCCAAAGGATACAAAAACACTTATTTGAGAGGACACATGTACCCTAATATTTATAGCAGCATTATCAATAATAGAAAATTATATTAAGAGCCCTAATGCCCACCGACTGATGAATAGATAAAGAAGATATGGTATATATACATACACACATATGTATACATATATATACATATATATACATACGTATACACATGCACACATTCCACACAATGGAATTTACTCATCCATAAAAAAAAAAAAAACAGAATCTTGCCGTTTGCAACGATGTGGAAGGAGCCAGAATATACCATATGGGGTGCCTGGGTGGCTCAGTTGGTTGAGCATCTAACATCAGCTCAGGTCATGATGTCACTGTTAGTGAATTCAAGACCTGTATCAGGCTTGCTGCGGTCAGCCCAGAGCTCACTTCAGATCCTCGGTCCCCGCCCCGCCCCCCGCCCCTCCCTGCTCACACTCTCTCTCTCTCAAAAATAAATAAGCATTAAAAAATAATGTATTATGCCAAGTGAAATAAGTCAGTCAGAGAAAGACAAACACCATATGATTCCACTCATGTGGAATTTAAGAAACAAAACAGGTGAACATAGGGGAAAAACAGAGAAACCATAAAACAGACTCTTAACTACAGAGAACAAACTGAAGGTTGCTGGAGGGAATATGAGTGGGGGGATGGTCTACATAGGTGATGTATATTAAGGGAGGGCACTTGGTGTTATATGTAAGTGATGAATCACTAAATTCTACTGAAACTAATATTGCACTACTGTTAACTAACTAGAATTTAAATAAAAAACTTGAAGCAAACAAACAAAAACTATCTGTTCACTCTAGATCATTAACCTTTCTCTGAGCTATACAATTAGAGACAAATAATCTACCTTCCTTGAGCCAGTGAATAATTTGACTCTCTTAATTAAAGCATTTTATACTCATCTAATACAGATTGTAAGAACAGACATTGCTTATTGATAATAAATTTTAATGATGAAATGTTAAATGTGTCTACTCTGGATCAAGAGGTTGGTAGTTGGATTATGTGTATTATTTATTACCTTCTCTAGACTTCCATTATGTAGCTTGTCAAGTATTTTCATAAACCAGAAAACTACAGGTACACATATATGGCATAAACCTCTGGGACTATTAAGATAATAATAAAAATCTTAAAAACCCTAATAGTATCACTATAAGTGGTTGTAAAATGGAAAGGAAAATGAAAAGGGGTCTCACTCATGCTTTGCTATTTTATAGGAAAAATTTATGTTTTTTTTCAAATCTGCATTCTTGAAGTGTGAATTGTGGACTTAAATATGGAAGGAGCTGCTTCATTTCAAATATAAGTTTTCAGAGAACTCCTAATAAGTTAATTTTTAAAACCTATCATTTAATTATCACTGAAACAAATGGACAGAATAGACTGTTACCTATTAAATTTCAATCATATTATATGTAAAAATATATTTTGCCTGTAATACTATCAGTGCTATGAAGTTACATAAAATGGAACTAATTAAAATTAATTTTAGAATAATCTTTATAATTATCATTCTAAATATTGTAAATATCATTGAAATTATATTGCAAACGTCGATGAAAATACTATCTAGTTCCTGAAAACAGCCCTTGAAAAACAATTTTCAGCTTGTTAATGCTGTAATTTTATTTACTCTATTTCCATATTTTGATTGTAGGAGATTTATTGTGGGAAAAAACTACATTTTTTAAAGTTTATTTATTTATTTTGAGAGAAAGAGAGTGGGGAAGGGACAGAGAGAGAGGGAGAGAGAGAAATTCCCAAGCAGGGTCCACGCCATCAGTACAGAGCCAGCGTGGGACTAGAACTCTCAAATCCTGAGATCATGACCTCAACTGAAATTAAGAGAGTCTGATGCTTAACCAACTAAGCCACTCAAGTGCCCTGGAAAAAACTAGTTTTAAAATACAGAAAACTCATTCACATATTGGAAATAGCCAATAAAAAAAGACTAATGAATTTAAACAGATCATGTTTTCTCTGGAGTGGCTATTTAATGTATACACTCCTGAAAAAGAAGTTTTATAAATAATAGTAGAGAAAAATAAAAATAAAAATAAAGTGACTAGAGGCTGGTCTAAAATTAATCTCATTCCTTTAGCACTTATGAGATTTACCTACTTCTAAATATTCACTAGAGATTTAAGGGCATATTTCTTTGGCAAATAAGCTAAGAACAGTGAAGCCAGCTTAGAAACCTGCTATCTAAGTCTTTCTGAGGGAATTTCCACATTGTTAAGAATGAACAATCAGTAAAAATTGCACAGAACTCCATGTTTAAAATATATTATTTTATTATGTACATAATTTGCAAATATTTTTCCATGTTCTATGGCTTGGTTACTCATTCTCTTAACAATGTCTTTTGAAGAACAGTTGTTTTCAATTTTTTAAAGATCAATATTTATTTATTTGTTTGTTTATTTGTTTTTTAGTTCGGAGGCGCCTGAATGGCTCAGATGGTTAAGCATCTGACTCTTGATTTTGGTTCAGGTCATGATCTCACTGTTCATGAGATTGAATCCCTTGTCAGGGTCTGCGCTGACAGCATGGAAACTTCTTGGGTTTCTCTCTTCTTCTCTCTCTGCCCCTCCTCTGCTTGCACTCTCTCTTTCTCTCACTCTCTCTTGAAATAAAATAAATTAAAAAAATTAATTGGTTCATTCTTTTGGTGTCATATGTAGGAAATCCGTGCCTATCCAAGCTCATAGATATTTTCTCCTATTTTCTACAAATTTTCTGGTTTTAAGTTTTATAATTTTAGTACTATATTCTTTGTGGATTCAATTTTTATGCTGTGGAAGTTCCGGCAAAGTTTAATTTTTTTGCACGTAAATAACTAATTGTCCCAGCAATACTGTTAAAAAACAAACTATCCTTTATCCATTAAATATCTTTTCACCTTTGTTGAAATTTTGTTCATACATGTGTGGGTCCATTTTGGACTCTCTACTCTGTTCCTGTGATCTATATGTCTAGCTTTTCTTAAAGACCATACTGTCCATTGCTTCACAATTATTCATGTAATCCAGAAGGATGAGTCTTCTAGTTTTGTTCTTTTTCAGAATTGCTTTGTCAATTTTAGTTCTCTTTTTCTCATGTATGTTTTAGAATAAGTTTCTTGACTTCCACCTAAAATTCCCGTTGGGATTTTACTTGGGATTGCATTGAATCTGTAAGTCACTTTAAGGAAATTTTATATGTTATTAGTATTGAGTCTTTCAAACCATAAACATGGTATATATTCCCATTTACTTAGGCCTTGATTTCTTTCATCAGAATTTTTCAGTATGCAGATATTGTCCATATTTTAATATTTATACATAAGGGTTTTGTTTGGTGGTGCTAGTTTAAATGATATTTTCTTATTTCAAGTTGAAATATTCAGTGTTAGAATATAGAAAAATGGTTGAATTTTGTATATCAACCCTATATCCTATAATTTTGCTAAACTTATATAGTAAGTTCCCATACCATTTTGTAGAATCATTGTGATTTTTACATAGATGACCATGTATGTCATCTTTTATTGATAAATTTATATTCTTTAATTTCAATCCATTTGTCTACTATTCCTTTTCCTTGACTTGTTGCACTTACTAGAACTTCCAGTAAAATGTTAAATGGAGCAATGTGAGCAGTCATCCTTGCATTGTTCTTGATCAGAGGGAAATATTTAATCTTTCACCATTAAGAATAATGTTTGTAGGGTTTTGTTTGTTTGTTTGTTGACAGATTCTCTTTATCACATTGAAGAAATTACTTTCTTCTCTTAGTTTGTTGAAATGGATATTGAAATTTCTTAAAAGTTTTTTCAGCATTCATTGAGATGGCCAAATTACTCTTCCTGTTTGGTTTGTAAAACTGGTGAATTTCCTCCACTGATTTATAAGTATAGAAAAAAGTCTTGTGCTTTCAGAATAAATCCTATATTGTCATAATGTATTATCTTTTTCAATAATGTTGGTTGCATTTGCTTCTATTTTCTTAAGGATTTTGGGGTCTATTTTCATGAGGATACTGGCTGTTTTTTTTTTTAATTTCCTCTAATATATTTGCCTGATTTTTGTACCTGGGTAAACTGGACTCATAAAATGAAATGGGAAGGGCTTCTTACTCTTACCTATTCTGGAAATTTTTATTTGGAACTGGTGTTACTTCTTCTGCAACTGTTTGGTAGAATTCACCAATGAATAATCTGCTCCTAGAGATTTTATAATAACAAGTTTTTTTACATACAACTACATTTTTTTCAGAGATATTATAATCTATTAGCTATACGCTCCAATTTAGAAGACAAGGTCACATGTCATCAACTAAAGAGATTTTGAGTCCTCTAAATTCTGAGTGAATTTTTTATTCATCTAAATGGTTTACACTCAATAGAGAACACATAACCAAAGAACTAGAAAAATAGAAGTAAGTTCCAAAGAACTAGAAAAACAGAAGTTAAGTTAAACAAGTTTCATATTAAGTAATTATCACAATTTAAAATAAATTTGGATAATTAGATTATTCATGAAAAGATACTAAAAATTATTTATAAGAATATATGACAAACACCATCAACTCTAGTTTTCCTCATAAATGGAAGAGTTATTTAAAATCAAAGTCATTGCTTTGTTATTTTGTTTTATATTGTTTGATTTTTGTGGCTGCAAATTTACATAAGTGTTTTTTTTAAGTTCTTAGTTCATTAATCCTTTCATGAAAAATCTGCACAATGACTACAGATAAAAGAATCTTTACTCCTTCTTTTGTCCAATCACCAGCTCATATTTTGCCAGCACCAACACTAGTGTTTGCAGTCCCCCTGACTTTCTTTGCTCTGTTCTACTGTTCCTTTCACTGTTTTCTTGAGGTCTGTTTCTTCTCATACAGTTCATGTCTTGCAAGTCTATGTTTGGGTTCATTTTTCTTTGCATAACCCAAGAATCATAAATCATGCCAAACAAAGCTAGTTGTCTTGCCACTATCAAAATGAGTTCTGAATCTAAACACAAAGAAGACATCTGCTGTGGTTTTGTACATTTTGGCTAATTTTTTGAAACTTCTGTCTTGGGTTTTGTTGCTTTTCCAGGATGAAGAATATCAATGACCATTTGTTTTTGCTGAAGTAGTCGGATGGTCATGAACTTCATGGTCTGGATAGTTACTGTGTTGTTCATGATGGTGGCCAAGCTTCAAGCAGCCAGAGAGAACTATATAGGTTTTTTAATAAAAAATGGAAGGTGCTCAAAAATGATACAGAAAGAAAACCTAAAATTAAACATTTTCTTTTTTCTTTTTTTAAAATTTACATCCAAGTTAGTTAGCATATAGTGCAATAATGATTTCCAGAGTAGAATCCAGTGATTCATACCCTATGTATAACACACAGTGCCCATCCCAACAAGAATCTTCCTTAATGCCCCTTGCCCATTTAACCCATCCCCCACCCATAACCCTTCCAGCAACCCTCAGCTTGTTCTCTGTATTAAGAGTCTTTTATGTTTTGCCCCCTCCTTGTTTTTATATCATTTATGCTTTCATTTCCTTATGTTCATCTGTTTTGTATCTTAAATTTCACATATGAGTGAAATCATATATTTGTCTTTCTTTGATTAATTTCACTTAACATAATACCCTCTAGTTCCATCCACATTGTTGCAAAAGGCAAGATTTTGTTCTTTGTGATTGACGAGTAATACTCCACTCTGTGTGTATATTAAATGTGTGTGTGTGTGTGTGTGTGTGTGTGTGTGTGTGTGTGTATGCCACATCTTCTTTATCCACTCATATACTGATGGACATTTGGGCTCTCCATACTTTGGCTACTGTCGATAGTGCTGCCATAAACATTGGGGTGCATGTGCCCCTTCAAAACAGCACACCTATATCCCTTGGATAAATACCTAGTAGTGCAGTTGCTGAGTCATAGAGTAGTTCTATTTTTAATTTTTTGATGAACTTCCATACTGTTTTCCGGAGTGGCTGCACCAGTTTGCATTCCTATCAGCAATGCAAAAGACATTCTCTTTCTCTGAATCCTCACCAACGTCTGTTGTTGCCTGAGTTGTTAATTTTAGCCATTCTGATTGCTGTGAGGTGGTATCTCATTGTGGTTTTGATTTGTATATCCCTGATGATGAGTGATATTAAGCAATTTTTCATATATTTGTTAGCCATCTGGATGTCTTCTTTTGAAAAGTGTCTATTCATGTCTTTTGTCCATTTCTTCACTGGATTATTTGTTTTTTGGGTGTTAAGTTTGAGAAGTTCTTTATAGATTTTGAATACTAACCCTTTATCTGATATGTGATTTGTAAATATCTTCTCCCATTCCGTTGGTTGCCTTTTAGTTTTGCTGGTTGTTTATTTCATTGTGCAGAGCTTTTTAACTTGATGAGGTGCCGATAGTTCATTTTTTGCTTTTGTTTCCCTTGCATCTGGAGACGTGTTGAGTAAGAAGTTGCTGCAGGCAAGATCAAAGAGGTTTTTGCCTGATTTCTCCTCTAGGATTTTGATGGATTCCTATCTTACATTTAGGTCTTTCATCCATTTTGAGTTTATTTTTGTGTGTGGTGTAAGAAAGTGGTCCAGGTTCACTTTTCTGCATGTCCCTATCTAGTTTTCTCAACACCATTTGCTGAGGAGACTGTCTTTATTCCATTGGATATTCTTAACTGCTTTGTCAAAGATTAGTTGGCCATACATTTCTGAATCCATTTCTGTGGTCTCTATTCTGTTACATTGATCTAAGTGTCTGTTTCTGTAACAGTACCTTACTGTCTTGATGATTACAGCTTTGTAATACATCTTGAAGTCTGCATTGTGATGCCTTCAGCTTTGGTTTTCCTTTTCAAGATTTCTCAGGTTATTCGGGTTTTTTTGTGGTTCCATACAAATTTTAGGATTGTTTGTTCTAGCTCTGTGAAGAATGGTGGTGGTATTTTGATAGGTATTGCATTGAATATATAGATTGCTTTGGGTGGTATTGACATTTTAACAATATTTGTTCTTCCAATCCATGAGTATGGAATATTTTTCCATTTGTTTCTGTCTTCTTCAATTTCTTTCATAAGCTTTCTATTGTTTTCAGTGTATAGATTTTTCACGTCTTTGGTGAATTCCTAGGTATTTTATGTTTTTTGGTGCAATTGTAAATGGGATCGATTCCTTGATTTCTCTTTCTCTTGCTTCATTATTGGTGTATAGAAATGAGACCGATTTCTGTGCACTGATTTTATATCCTGTGACTTTGCTGAAATCATGGATCAGTTCTAAAGTTTTTTGGTGAAATCTTTTAGGTTTTCCACATACAGTATCATGTCCTCTGTGAGGAGTGAAAGTTTGACTTCCTCCTTGCCGATTTGGATGCCTTTTATTCCTTCATGTTGTCTGATTGCTGAGGCTAGGACTTACAATATTATGTATTGAACATCCCTGTCATGTTCCTGACCTTAGGAGGAAAGCTCTCAGTTTTTCCCCACTGAGGATGATATTAGAAGTGGGTCTTTCATATACGGTTTTTATGATCTTGAGGTATGATCTTCCTACTTTCTTCTGGATTTTTATCCAAAAAGGATGCTGTATTTTTGTCAAATGCTTTCTCTGAATCTATTGAGAGTATCATGTGGTTCTTGTTCTTTATTAATGATGTATTACATTGACTGATTTGTGTATATTGAACCAGCCCTGTATCCCAGGTATAAATCCCACTTGGTCGTGGTGAATAATTCTTTTAATGTATTGTTGGATCCAATTGGCTAGTATCTTGTTGAGGATTTTGCATCTACTATCTGTGCTCCCCTGTTTATAGAGTCCTAATGGTATTGGAATCTCTCCTTTATCCCTTTCTTGGTCAGTCTCTTGATGTTTCCAATCTTTGTTTTTTCTCTCCAGCTGCTTTCAGAGGGAGTGCTTTTCCTATACTCTTCTTCCTGTCTCTGTCCTTTCCTCACAAGCAAACACAGCTCTCTACCCTCTGCAGCATCCCTCTCCCCCAGTTCACCTCTCCGAGCCTTGTACCTGCCTTGTACCTGCCGAGTTCTCCAGTTCAAGTTATGCATCTTGTGTTAATCTTCAGACCAATTTTCTAGGTGTGCAAAATGGTGTGATGCTGATTTAGCTGCATTTCAGGGATGAAAGAAGCAGAAAACTTCCATGCTGCTCTGTCATCTTGGCCCTTCTTCCTCTAAATATCTTTTGTTTTTTAAAAAAGTCAAATACTAAAAACAGATAATTTAGTTCAGGTAACTAAGTTGGAGGAACTGTACATGACAGTCAGGTTAGTTAAAGTATTTTCTCAAATGAGTTTTTCCTCAACATGGAATCATATTTATTTCAACCATGGAATCTGCTTATGAAGAGGCATATATTAGAGAAAGAAGTACTAGAAAATCTGTTTATATCACACTTTTCTTTCTTTACAATTTTCTCAGAACTTGTCTTATTAATGACAGTTAAGCCCTACATATATTTTAAGTATATTTAACTTTATCTTTTATTCCTCTAACTTAGAAACAAATATTCAATAAATTTGTGATGCGATAGAGAAAATGAATAAAATTAACTTGCCAGGTAAAATATTTTATGTATTAAGCATATTTTTATCATAAATACATTTGTAAAAATTTAATCTCTTAACTCCTTATATTTCTTAAAGACATTCTCTGTAAAATAATTATCATAAAATACATTTTGCATTTAAATTGTAAAAATTTATTTGGCAATTATTCAGTAATTTCTCTGTATCATGCACTATTCTAGGCACAAGGATTTTAACAATAAAAAGACAATTCATTGCCTTGCACAGCTTAGTGAGAGACAGAGACAACAAAATAATGTTTAACTCCAACATCCCAATGACTCAGGTGTAACCATTTTTTTCATACAGCTCACACTCATTTTTTTTTATTAATTTAGTTTTTGATTCAAGTATAATTAACATAGTGTTATATTAGTTTCAGGTGTACAATATTATGATTCAATAATTCTATACATCACTCATTGTTCACATGATAAGTTTATTCTTAAACCCCTTCACTTTTTTCACTTACTCCCTCACCAACCTCTCCTCTGGCAACCACTAGTTTGTTCTCTATAGTTGAGATTCTTCTTTTTTTTAATTGTCTCTTCCTTTTCTTTATTGTTTTGTTTCTTAAATTCCACATATAGGTGAAATCACATGGTATTTGTGTTTCTCTGACCAACTTCTTTCACTTAGCATTAGACCTTCTAGATTCATCCATGTTGCTGCAAATGGTGAGTTCATTCTTTTTTATGGCTAAAGTAATAATCTGTGTGTGTGTGTGTGTGTGTGTGTGTGTGTGTGTGTAATATCATCTTCATCCATTTATCTATTGATGGACACGTGTTGTTTTCATATCTTAAGTATTGTATATAATGTTGCAATAAACATAGGATGCATATATCTTTTTGAATTAGTGTTTTTGTTTTCTTTGGGTAAATACCTAATAGTAGAATACTGGACCTTATGGTAATCCTATTTTCAAATTTTAAGGAACCTCCACACTTTTTAAAAGTGGCTGTATCAGCTTGCAGTATCAGCAACAGTGCATGAAGGTTCCTTTTTTTTCTTCACATCCTTGCCAACACTTAACTTCTTGTGTATTTGATTTTAGTGGTTCCAACAGGTGTGAGACTATATCTCATGATGGCATTTCTCTGATGATTGGTGGTGTTGAGCGTCTTTTCTTGTGTCTGTTGGCTGTCTATATGTCTTCTTTGGTGAAATGTCTATTCATATCTTCTGTCCATTTTTAATTGGATTATTTGTTTTTTAGTGTTGAGTTGTGTGAGTTCTTTTCATATTTTGAATATTAACCCCCTATTGGATATATCATTTACATATATATGTTCTCATTTGGTAGATAGTTTTGTTTTCTTTTGTTGTTTTCCTTCACTGTGCAAAAGCTTTTTATTTTGGTGTAGTCCCAAGAGTTTAATTTTCCTTTAGTTTCCCTTGCCAAAGGAGACATAGTTAGAAATATGTTTCTATGGCTAATGTTATATTACTGCCTATGCTTTCTCTTGGCAATTTTATGATTTTAGACCTCACATTTAGGTCTGTAAAACATTTTGAATTTGTGTATGCTGTAAAAAAGTGGTTTAGTTTCATTATTTGGCAAGTAGCTGTCCAGTTTTACCAGCACCATTTGTTGAAGAGACTTTCTCCATTGTTTATCTTGTCCCATTTGTTGTAGATTCATTGACACGTAATTGTGGTTTTTTTTCTGGGCTTTCTGTTATGTTCCATTGATCTGTGTGTCTATTTTTGTGCCAGTATCAAGTGTAATAATTTTAAAGGCAGTTGTCCCCTACCTCTTTCTATTTTGTTTGTTTGCTTATGATTTGTTTCTTTTTTAGAACAATCAATATGTGAAATGTAATTTGTTAAATGTTTTTAAACAGATAGTTCTCATTCTCATTTTAAATATTAAAAGTAAACCAAAATAAGAAATAAAACAGAGAGGGGGCAAACTATAAGAGACTCTTAAACAAAGAGAACAAACTGAAGGATGCTGTAGGTGAGGTGGGTAGGGGGATGGGTTCAATGGGTGATGGGCATTATAGAGGGAACTTTTTGGGATAAGCACTGAAGTGTCATATGTAAGAGATGAATCACTGGGTTCTACTCCAGATGCCAAAACTAAACTGTGAGTTAACTAGAATTTAAATTTTAAAAAATATATAAAGTAACCCAATATAAATAATTATTGTATGTGTATTGAAATTTCACCTATATGTAAATAGTTTTTGAGTAAACCACAAATGTAGTTCATCATACCCCAAGATTATGTTTCTTTGTCTTTTACCTCAAATATAAACAGTTATTTCCTTTTAGCATATTTTTTAATACTTTTTTAAGAGCAGTTTTAGGTTCACAGCAAAATTGCACAGAAGGTATAGAGATTTCCCGTATAACTCCACCACCCCATTCATTGTTGCCCTCATTTTCACATGCCCCACCAGAATGGTACATTTGTTACAATTCATGAACCTAAATGACACATCATTTATACCCAGAGTCATGTTTTATATTAGGGTTCCCATTTGGTGTTGTACATTCTATAGATTTGAATAAATATTTACCACTATAGGAGTGGTAGCATACAGAGTAGTTCACAGACCTAAAAATCCTCTGTGCTCTGCCTATTCATCCCTCCTTTCTACCAAACCCTGGCAACCACTGATATCTTTACTGTCTCCATAGTTTCGCCTTTTCCAGAATACCATATAGTTGGAATGATACAGTAGGCAGCCTTTTTAAATGGCTTCTTTCAATTAGTAATATGCATTTAAGGCTCTTTCAAGTCTTTTCATGGAACCTTGATAGCTAATTTCTTTTTAGCCTTGCATAATATTCCATTGCCTGGATGTACCAAAGTGGTTTTTAATTTTTTTTAAAGTTTATTTTATTTTTGAGTGACAGAGAGACTGAACACGAATGATAGAGGGGCAGAGACAGAAAGGGAGACATAGAATCCCAAGGATCTGAGCTGTAAGTGCAGAGCCAGTTGCAGGGCTTAAACTCACAAACCAGGAGATCATGATCTTAGCCAAAGTCAGATGCTTAACTGACTGAGCTACATAGGTGCCTAACCACAGTTTTTTAATCCATTAACCCACTAAAGGATATCTTATTTACTTCTAATTTTTAAAATTATGAATAAAACTGCTATAAATATGTGTGCAGGTTTTGTATGGACATAAGTATTCAATCTATTGCATTGTATGAATCATATCATAATAATATATTTACTTTCATAAGACGCTGCTAAACTCCCTCCTAAAGTAGCTGCAACATTTTGCATTCCCACCAACTATGAGAGTTGTTCTTATGAACAAATGAGAGTTCATGTTGTTCTACATGAGCGTGTAGTGGTGTGTCATTGTTTTAATTTGCATTTCCCTTATGAGACATGTGGAGCCTCTTTTCATATGGCCATTTTCTATCTGTATATCATCTTTGCTGAGGTGCATATTATGGTCTTTTGACTAATTTTTTAATCAGGTTGTTTGTTTTCTTATTGTTGAGTTTTAAGTGTTCTTTGTATATCTTAAATAAGAGTAATTTATCAGTGCATCTTTTGAAAATATTTTCTCCCAGTCTGTGAGTAGTCTTCTTATTCTCTTGACATTGTCTTTTGGAGAGTAAGTTTTCAATTTTATTTAAGCCTAGTTTGTCAATTTTTCTTTTATAAATTATGTCCTTTGTGTTGTATTTGAAAAGTCATTGCCATAATCATTTATCCAAAAGCCATCTATAATTTCTGATATGTTACCTTCTAAGAGTTTTATAGTCTTTCATTTTACATTTACATATTTTAAAATTACTTTTCAAAAAAACTTTATTTTGAGAGAAAGAGAAAATGAGTGTGCTTATGGGAGAGGGGCAGAGGGAAAGGGAGTGAGAGAATCTGATGCAGGTTTTGCACTGTCAGTGTGGACCCTGATGTGGGGCTTGGTCTCATGAACCCTGAAATCATGACCTGAGACAAAATCAAGTCAGACACTTAACCGACTGAGCCAACCAGTCAGTTACAAAAGCATCTGCATGTTTTACATTTTTGTCAAGGGTGTAAGGTTTATGTCTAGATTTATTTTTTGCATTTCAATGTCCAGCTTTCCAAAATCATAAGGTGAAAGACTTTCCTTTCTCCATTGTATCGCCTTTTCTCCTTTTGAAAGACCAGTCTAGTATATTTATGTGGGTCTATTTCTGGGTGATTCATCCATTCTTTCACCATTATCACATGTCTGGGTTACTACTTCTTTATAGCAAGACTTGAAGATAGTAGTGTCAATCTTCTTTGTTTTCCTCCTTCAATATACAGTTGGCCTTTCTGAGTCTTCTTTCTCACTAGATAAGCTTTAGATCAGTTTGTAGATACACACACACAAAGTTGGATTTTGGTTGGAATTGCATTAAACCTATACATCTTGTTGGGAAAAACTGAGATCTTGACCATATAGAGTTGTCTTATCCAAAATGTGGAATACTCCCATTTATTTTTATTTCATTCATCAGAGTTTTATAGTTTTCCTCACATAGATCTTTACACATTTTGTTAGATTTGTACCTAATATTTCATTTTGAAAGTGCTGATGTAAATGGTATTCTGATTTTAATTTCAAGTTCCATGTTTTTATTTCTTGCATATAGGAAAGTGACTAACTTTTGTATACTGACTTCACTGACCTTGTGTTTTTCAGCCTTGCTATAATTGTTTATTAGTTCCAGGAGGCTTTTTTGGTTTGTTTGTCTGTTTTTCAGAGAGAGAGATAGAGCACACCCATGGTGCAGGGGAGGGGGGAGGGGGGAGGGAGGGAGAGAGGGAGGGGGAGAGAGAGAGAGAGAGAGAGAGAGAGAGAGAGAGAGAGAGAGAGAAAGGATCTTAAGCAGGCCCCATGCTAGGCATGGAGCCTGACATGGGGTTTGATCCCACACCCTGGGATCATGACCTGAGCCAAAATCAAGAGTTGGATGTTCAACTGACTGAGTCACCCAAGCTTCCCTAGTTCCAGGAGTTTTTCTGTCAATTCTTTCAGATATTCTACATAGACATTTATGCCATCTATAAAAAAAGGCATTTTTTTCTTTTCAATGTATAATTTTTATCTCTTTTCCTTGATTTTTTGCTTTATTTGGGGCTTCCAGTATAATGTTGAAAGGGAGTGGTGAGAGGGGACATGTTATCTTCTTTTTTTAAAAAAAAAATAATGTTTATTACTTATTCTTGAGAGACTTAGAGAGCATGAAT
The DNA here is from genome assembly GCF_018350195.1 of Panthera tigris. Taxonomy (NCBI): domain Eukaryota; kingdom Metazoa; phylum Chordata; class Mammalia; order Carnivora; family Felidae; genus Panthera; species Panthera tigris. Next base: position 99,558,971 of record NC_056668.1, on the reverse strand, counting down.
GGAGGAGTGGCAGAGAGAGGGAGACACAGAATCTGAAGCAGGGTCCAGTCTCTTTGCTGTCAGCACAGAGCCTGATATGGGGCTTGAACTCGTGAACCACCAGACATGACCTGAGCGGAAGTTGGTAGCTTAACTGACTGAGCCACCCAGGCACCCCATTTTACCTTGTTTCTGATCTTAGTGGGAAAGCTTTGAATTTCTCACCATTACATACAATTTTAGCTACAAGTTTTTTTGCAGATGCTCTTTATCAGGATGAAAAAGTTCTCTATTCCTAGTTTTCTGACAGTTATCATGAATGGGTATTGGATTTTGTCAAATGCTTTTTCTTTTTTTTTTGTAATGTTTATTTATTTTTGAGAGAGGCAGAGACAGAATGTGAGTGGGTTAGGGGCAGAGAGAGAGGGAGACACAGAACCCGAATCAGGCTCCAGGCTCTGAGCGGTCAGCACAGAGCCCGACGTGGGGCACGAACTCACAGGACTGTGAGACCATGACCTGAGCTGAAGTCGGACGCTCAACCAACTGAGCCACACAGGAGCCCCTGTCAAATGCTTTTTCTGAATATATTGTTATGACTATGTGATTTTTCATCTTTCACCTGTGTGATATATTACATTGATTTTCAGATGTTGAACCAGCCTTGCATATCTGAAATAAATCAGACTTGGTCATAGGATATAGTTCTTTTTATGCATTTTTGGATTGAATTTGCTAATAATTTGGAGGATTTTTCATTTATGTTCATGAGAGAAATTGGTATGTAGCTTCTGTTTCTTGTAATATCTTTGTCTGGTTTTGGTTTTGGGTGATGCTGGCCTCATACAATGAGTTAGGAAGTAATCTCTCTTCCTTTATCTTCTCAAAGAGATTGTAGAGATTTGATATAATTTCTTATTTAAAAGTTTAGCAGAATTCACAAAACTATCTAGGATTACTACATTTTTTTCTGGAAGATGAGTGCTTAATTGATTTGATTTCTTTAATAGGTGTGTGCCTATTTAGATTGTCTTTTTCTTCTAGTGAATGTTTTGGCAGACCGTCTCTTTCAAAAACTAGTCTATTCAACTAGTTTATCAAATTTGTAAGTATACAATTGTTAATATTATCTTCCTCATAATGTTCATGTACTCTGTGGCTCTGTACCCTCTTTCATTTCTGTTGTTAATAATTTGTTTCCTATTTCTTTTTTTCCTTAGTTAGCCTGGCTAAAAGTTTATCAATTGTATTGAAGTTTTCAAAGAACCATATTTCTGGCTTTTAATTTTCTCTACTCACTTCTTGCTTTCAATTTAATTGATTTTTGCTCTAATTTGTATCTCTTTTATTCTGCTTACCTTGGATTCTGATTTTCTTATTTTTATACTTTCTTAAAATGGATGCTTAAATGATTTATTTTAGATATTTCTTCTTTCCTAATATATGCATTCAATGCTATACATTTTCCTTTAAGCAGTGCTTTTGCTACATCCAAAACATTTTTATAAGTTGTATTTTCATTTTCATTTAGTTCAAACTACTTTTGAACTTTCTCTTGCGACTTCTTCTTTGACCCACATGCTATTTAAAGTGTTGCTTAGGGGCGCCTGGGTGGCTCAGTCGGTTAAGCGTCCGACTTCGGCTCAGGTCACGATCTCGCGGTCCGTGAGTACGAGCCCCGCGTGGGGCTCTGGGCTGATGGCTCAGAGCCTGGAGCCTGTTTCCGATTCCGTGTCTCCCTCTCTCTCTGCCCCTCCCCCGTTCATGCTCTGTCTTTCTCTGTCTCAAAAATAAATAAACGTTAAAAAAATAAATAAATAAAGTGTTGCTTAATCTCCATGTATTTTTGGACTTACCAACTCTTATTGATTTATAGTTTAATCCCATTGTGATCTGAGTTGTATGATATCTATTCTTTTAAATTTGATAAGGTGCATTTTATGGCTCTGAATGTGGTCTGTCTCAGTGAAGATGACCTGGGGACTTGAAAAGAATGTGCATTTAGCTGTTAGATAAAGCATTCTATTGATATCCATTATAACAGTTGATAGGTGGTGGCATTAAGTTCAGCTGTATTCTTACTGATTTTCTGACTTCTGAATCTGTCCATTTCCAATAAATGGGTGTTGAAGTTTCCAACTGTAATAGTAGATTCATCTATTCCTCCTTGCAATTCTATCAGCTTTTGCCTCATATATTTTGATACTCTGTTGGTGGAGCACACATATTAAGGATAGTTTTGTCTTCTTGAAAAATTTACCATGTATCATTATGTTATGCCCCTCTTTATTCCTAATAAATTTCCTTGACCTGAATTCATCTGTCTGAAATTATTATAGCTACTCCTGCTTTCTTTTGATCACTGTTAGCATGGTACATTTTTCTCCATCCATTTACTTTAAAAAAATTTAATGCTTATTAAAACATTAATAATGTTTTTGAGAGAGAGAGCAGAGTTTGAGCAAGGGCAAGGGAAGAGCAGAAAGAGGAGACACAGAACTCGAAGCAGGCTTCAGGCTCTGAGCTGTCAGCACAGAACCTGATGTGGGGCCCAAACTTACAAAATGTGAGATCATGACCTGAGCCAAAGTCATATGCTCAACCAACTGAGCCACCCAGGTCCTCCCCAAGTCCACTTTCAAATAACTCTCTACCACTTCACAGGTAGTATATCTTATTTAAAAAATTTATACTAATTCCTTCCTTCCATCTTTTGTTTCATGCTGTGATTTATTTCACCTATACATAAACATACACAACACATATAATACAGAAGCATACATGATCAACTACATTGGTGCTATTATTTTGAACACACTGTTATCGGTTGGACCAATTAAGAATGAGAAAAAAAATAAGTTTTTATTTTACCTTCACCTATTCCTTATCCAATATTCTTCTTTTCTCTATGTAGATCTGAGTTTCTGACTTTTATCATTTCCTTTCTCTTTCAAGAGTTTCTTTTAACATTTCTTGCAAGGAATGTCTACTGGCAACATATTCCCTCAATTTGTGTTTGTCTGAGAAAGTATTTCTCCTTCACTTTTGTAAGGCAATTTTTGCTCAGAACAAAATTCTAGGTTGGCAATTTCTTTCCTCTCAAAATATTTACTCCACTCTCTTTTTGCTTACATTGTTTCTGGGTGTAATTCTTATTTTTGATTCTGAATAAGTAAATTGTTTTTAATCTATGGCTTCTTTCAACATATATATATATTTTAAATATTTGATTTTCTGTAGTTGGAAAATGATATGCATAGGTGTGGTTTTTTGAGGATTTATCCTACTAAGAGTTTTACGACCTTCCTCGATCTATGGTTCAGTATGTGACATTAATTTGGGAAAACTCTCGGGGTGCCTGGGTGGCTCAGTCGGTTAGGTATCTGACTTTGGCTCAGGTCATGATCTTGTGGTTTGTGAGCTCCACATCACGCTCTGTGCTGACAGCTCAGAGCCTGGAGTCTGCTTTGGATTCTGTGTCTTCCTTTCTCACTGCCCCTCCCCTGCTCACACTCTTTCTCTCTCAAAAATAAATAAACATTAATTGTTTTAAAAAATTGGGGAAACAGTCATTATTGCTTCAAATATTTCTTGTATTCTTTCTCTTTTTTCTCCTTCTGGAATTCCCATTATGAGTATGTTACACCACTGTAGTTGTCACATGGTGTTTAAGTATCCTGTTCTTTTTTTTCACCCACACTCTTCTTTGTTTTTTCAGTTTGAGTAGTTTCTATTAGGATAAGCTAAGAGATTCTTGCCTGAGCCATTTAACATCTACTGACAAACCCATCAAAGCCATTCTTCATTCTGTTACAGTGTTTTTGGTATCATTTACTTTTGGTTATTACTTAGGCTGTCCATTCTCTTTTCTAAAATTACCCATATGTTTTTGCATGCTTTCTGTTTCATCCATTGGAGACTTTAACTTTTTAGTCATATTTTTGTTATATTCCAGGTCTGATAAATACAATATCTCTGCCATATCTGATTCAGGTTCTAGTACTCTATTTCTTCAAACTTGTTTTTGTTGTTGTCATTGTTTGGCTTTTAGTAATTCTTGTAATTTTTTTCCTGATAGCTAGATATGATGTATAGGTGTAAAAAAACACTGCTATAAACAGTCCTTCAGTAATCTTCTGGTAATGTATAAAGAGAAGGGAAGAATTCTACAGTGTTATGAGAAGGTTTTAGTCTTTTAGTGACCTGTACTTCTAGACTATGAACTTCACTCATACTTCTTAGTTTTTTTTTTTTTTACCCTCTCCATCTTAGTTGGGACAAAATAGCTAAAGGAGCCTTGAGTTGGGTATTTCTATTTTCCCATTTGGAAGGTTAGAACCAGCTGTAGTTATTGATGTCTCTTCTCCCAGGTTAGTTAGGTTCTGATAAAGCCCCAGTAGGGTTAGGCTCTCTTGTTAGACAGATTCTCCTGAGGGCAGATCTTGTTAAGAAGAACAGAATGCTCTAGAATATTTCAAAATGGTTTCTTTTCTCTCCTCTTGCTGGAAGAAGATTTTTCTCAGATATTCATCTTGAGAAACTGGCTAAGCTCCTGGAGGTAAAACTCATAAAAGAGTGGGAGCCCTTGATGACTGTGGTCCCCTGGTTTTTTTCTCTCAGACTTATCCACATTGAGCTCCCATCTATTCATCAGTTGTAGTTCAGGTTTCCTTACCTTGGCATGGGTTCCCATTGAGCTTTGTGGACCTGGGTTTCTTCTCAAGAAGAAACGATTGTCTGTATTTGTCTGCTAGCCTCTCTAATTTGAGAGTAGTGGTTAGTCCTATGATCCTACCTGTCTGTCAGACATAATAAGAGTTTATGATTTTTCAGTTTGCTCAGCTTTTTATTTTCTTGTTAAGGTATATTAGCAATTCCTAGCTTCTTACATGTTGACTAGAAACTACATTTTCTCTCCAAATATTAATTTTCATCAGCCTCCATATTACTATAATAATAAAATAGATGGGAACACAAATCAGCCCTCAACAAGTGCAAAAAATCAAGATCATACCGTGCATATTTTCAGACCACAACGCTATGAAGCTCTAAATCAACCACAAGAAAACATTTGGAAAGATAACAAATACTTGTAGACTAAAGAACACCCTACTAAAGAATGAATGGGCTAACCAAGAAATTAAAGAGGAAATTAAAAAGTAAGTGGAAACCAGTGAAAATGATAATACCATAGCCCAAAACCTCTGGGATGCAGCAAAGGTGGTCATAAGAGGAAAGAATATAGCGATCCAGGCCTTCCTAAAGAAGGAAGAAAGGTCTCAGATACACAATCTAACCTTACACCTCAAAGAGCTAGAAAAAGAACAGCAAATAGACCCCAAACCAGCAGAAGACAGGAAATAAGAAAGATTAGAGCAGAAATCAATGCTATTGAAACCAAACCAAACCAAACCAAACCAAAACAAAACAAACAAAAAAACCCAGTAGAACAGATAAATGAAACCAGGAGATGGTTCTTTGAAAGCATTAACAAAATTGATAAACCACTAGACAGTTTGATCAAAAGAAAAAGGGAAGAACCCAAATAAATAAAATCAAGAATGAAAGAGAGAGATCACAACAAACCCTGCAGAAACACAAACAATAATAAGAGAATATTATGAGCAATTATACACCAATAAAATGGGCAATCTGGAAGAAATGGACAAATTCCTAGAAACACATACACTACCAAAACTGAAACACGAAGAAATAGAAAATTTGAACAGACCCATAACCAGTAAAGAAACTGAATTAGTAATCAAATCTCCCAAAAAACAAGAGTCCAGGGCTGGATGGTTTTACAGGGGAATTCTACCAAACATTTAGAGAAGAGTTAACACCTATTCTCTTAAGTCTGTTCCAAAAAATAGAAATGGAAGGAAAACTTCCAAACTCTTTCTATGAAGCCAGCATTATCTTGATTCCAAAACCAGACAAAGACTCTACTAAAAAAGAGAACTATAGACCAATTTTCCTGATGAACATGAATGCAAAAATCCTCAACAAGTTACTAGCCAACCGATCCAACAATACATTAAAAAATTATTCACCACGACCAAGTGGAATTTATATCTGGGATGCAGGGTTGGTTCAATATCTGCAAAACAATCAATGTGATACATCATATTAATCCAATAAAGGATAAGAACCAAATGATCGTCTCAATAGATGCAGAGAAGCATTTGACAAAATACAGCATCCTTTCTTGATTAAAACCCTCAAGAAAGTAGGGATAGAAGGATCATACCTCAAGATCCTAAAAGTCATATATGAATGACCCAATGCTAATATCATCCTCAATGGGGAAAAATTGAGAGCCTTCCCCCTAAGGTCAGGAACATGACGGGGATGTCCACTCTCACCACTGTTATTCAACATAGTATTGGAAGTCTTAGCCTCTGCAATCAGACAACACAAAGAAATAAAAGGCATCCAAACCGGTCAGGAGGAAGTCAAACTTTCACCCTTCTCAGATGACATGACACTCTATGTGGAAAACATATATGGTGTTCGGAAAACTGGACAGCAACATGTAGAAAAATGAACCTGGACCTCTTTCTTATACCATACATAAAAATAAACTCAAAATAGATTAAAGACCTAAATGTAAGACAGGAATCCATCAAAATCCTCGAGAAGAAAGCAGGCAAAAACCTCTTTGACCTTGGCCGCAGCAATTTCTTACTCAACACGTCTCTGGAGGCAAGGGAAACAAAAGCAAAAATGAACTATTGGGATCTCATCAAAACAAAAAGTTTGTGCACAGTGAAGGAAATAATCACCAAAAGTAAAAAGCAACTGATGAAATGGGAGAAGATATTCACAAATGACATATCAGATAAAGAGTTAGTATCCAAAGTTTATAAAGAACTTCTCAAACTCAACACCCCCAAAACAAATAACCCAGAGAAGCACATGAATAGACACTTCTCCAAAGAAGATATCCAGATGGTGGACAGACACATGAAAAAATGCTTAACATCACTCATTATCAGAAAATTACAAATCAAAGCCACAGTGAGATACCACCTCACACCTGTCAGAATGGCTTACATTAACAACTCAGGCAACAACAGATGTTGGTGGGGATGTGGAGAAAGAGGAACTCTTTTGCATTGTTGGTTGGAATGCAAACTGTTGCAACCATTCTGGAAAACAGTATGGAGGTTCCTCAAAAAAGTAAAAATAGAACTATCTGATGGCCCAGAAATTGCACTACCAGGTATTTACCCAAGGGGTACAGGTGTGCTGTTTCGAACAGGCACATGCATCCCAATGTTTACAGCAGCGCTCTCGACAACAGCCAAGAGAAACAGAAAAGAGCCCAAATGTCCATCAACAGATGAATGGATAAAAAAGATGTGGTATACATATGTAGTGGAGTATTACTCAGCATTCAAAAAGAATGAAATCTTGCCATTTGCAACTGTGTGGATGGAACTAGGGGTATTATGCTAAGTGAAATTAGTCAGTCAGAGAAAGACAAATATCATATGACTTCACTCATATGTAGAATTTAAGATACAAAAAAGATGAACATAAGGGAATGGAAGCAAAAATAATATAAAAACAGGGACACAATGCTATAGATTTTAAGGGTGAGTCTTCATTTTTCAGATGGTTTTTGTTTAATTTTTGTTTTCTTGTTTTAATACTTCATCCTCTTAATTTCTGCTCTCTGATGTTCTAAATTAAAAAAAAAAATTAGACATGGACGGACTCTTCTTATTTTCTGTTTATTTTGTAATTTTAGCCATAATGGAATGATATTAAGGAGTTTTGGTTTGGAGTTTTAGCCACTTGAATGTTTTGTCTATTAAGTTGTTTTGTTGTACTTATTTTTTAATGTTTATTTTTTGAGAGAGAAAGAGAGAGCAATCGGGAAAGGGCCAGAGAGAGAGGAAGATAGAGGTTATGAAGCAGCCTCTGTGCTTACAGCAGACAGCCCGATATAGGGCTTGAACTCACAAATTGCAAGATCATGACCTGAGCCGAAATCAGATGCTCAACTGACGGAGCTACCCAGCATCCCTTAAATTATTTTAATTAAAATATTTGAGACAATGAACATTAAGTAGTATGTAACCTACCACTTGGTTATTTTTGTTTTTGCTTTTATTATATTTGTTTCCTCCATACCATAGTATACCATGTCTATCACAGAGAAATAAATTTTAGATAAAGTCAATTACTAAACTCTACTAAACATAATACAAAGCTTCAAAGAAAATAATACATTCTATCTGCTGTTATAAAGGTTATCCTGCCAAAATTTGTCAGAAGAAATTTATTTCTCTCATTTAGCTTATTAAACTTGGACAGGCCGCTACCTATAAAAAATGAAAGTTAACATTTTTAGAAGCAAACTCACTACACTATATTTACAAGAATTTTATTCCATACAGCACAGTGCTGATATTTAAATCCTACCACTTTTTAGAGATCAAGACTTATGTTCTCACAATAATGGAAACTTTTTTTTTTTTAACTTTCCACACCTCTTTTCTTACCCTAGCTGTTAGCAATTTCTGTTATCTGTACAACTCCATATGGTATGTTATGTTCTCTCATGTATTTCTTTTGTAATTTGTTTTAAAAATATTTGTTTATATTTGCCAATGTCTAAGAATCCTTCAATATTCCAAACCACTTAGAATATGGCCTCATATTGTGGTCTATCAAATAGTAAATACTCAGTAAATATCACTGAGTGCATCAGCAAGTAGACCTATTTATTTGTTTACATACAACTCTCTTACAGATAACAAAAAGAACTTGAAAGCTTATATAAATGTATTAAACATCACAAAATACGAAATTTATAATTAGTTAGTGATAATAAATACAATTAGAAGAAATTAGGATAGATGATAATGCAAAAATTATGACACAATTCCTTGAATATTTGAGATCAATGACCATAAAATTTGTTCTATGCTCTCTGGTAGCCTATGCCAAGTGAAAGTCAGAATCATTTATGCAATTCCTAGTGTTCATTAGCTAAAATAAAACCATCTGTTCAGAAAGTTTACACCAATTCCTTGTACTTACAGTGTAAATGTATTTATTTCAGGTGCATTTTTGTATAAAACTCAGGTAATCAAAACTACATCATATTGTTCAGAGTTTCAAAGGCAATGAGCTTCATTGGTTTGTTTTTTCTACTGGCCCCCAGTATAAGCCTAATGAAAAAATGCCAAAAGTATGTTTAGTATAATTAATATTAATTCACAAATAATTTAAAAAGAACATGGTATTTCAAGACTAAATTTTTGTTTATCTGGCTTAATCTAGCTATATATGTTAGAATGCCTAACTTTCCTGTTTTCAATTTTTGATTCAACTACACCTTTTGATATATACTGACACCCCAAACCACCTGTGTATTACAATCCACACCTCTGGACATCACTAGATGAAAAAATATTCTGAGCAATCATAAGCTGAGATAGAAAATGTTACAGGACAGTAACTCATAATTTAGTTTAAGCAGGTTTGTTGTTTTTGTTGGTAAAGCCATGTTTGTGCAATTATTACATTCGGGTATTATCATGAATTTTACCCACACTTTTAAATAAAAATAGTGGAAAATGGAAAAAAAAAAGAGAACAAGTTCTGTTATTAGTGACAACAAAGTACAAGTTTCCTATAATTAGGACATCCTTAGGTGTGATTATACTTGCAAAGATTTCCCTCAGTCTGATGTTCAATAAACATAAGCAAAAAAATTGTATTTTCAAATGTGAAGATGCGTAAAATCCCAGTAATAAGTATTACTGAGTCAAAAAAGCAAAATGTAATTTGGGTCCTTTGACATGTTTTAGCTGTCTGGAAACAGAAAACATTAAAACCAGAAAACTGGCTTTAGTACACATTATCAGGATTGCAGTTTTATAAAATAGGATCACTGTCCCACTAAATTGACCACTTGGTAAGAGTTAATTGGCAGTGACTTTGGTTACACTCCCTAAGAGTCACCTCAAATGTTGTTCTCCGTTGAATGTACTTGAATGGTCAGCTGAAAGATGGTACTTTGACACCTTCCTGCAAAAGTAAAGGAGCTGGCAAGAACGCACCTGAATTTCACTCTCCTTTGTATTTCTTGCTCTTTCATCTCAGAAGCAAAGGATAGATAGAGTTGAGTGGCAGTAATTCAACCATATACAGCCCAAGAAGTTTCGTAGGTGTGTGTGTGTGTGTGTGTGTGTGTGTGTGTGTGCGCGCACGTTCAAAGATAAATACAAGTACTCAGGTTCTAAATCTAAATATTATCCATTATACTTTTCTTCTTATATAGCATTTTTCTTCTCTTTTTGGAAGAATATGAGGAAAGGATGCTAGAAAACAAATTCATTAGAATATGGTTTACAAGATAAAAAAGATGCCAAAAATATTACATTGAGTCAATCAAGTATCTTCACTATGAGAAACAGTAATATGGATAATTTGAGTTAAACTAGAAAACAGTCAAAGCTATTAATAGATATAACTTTTTTAAAACATATGATTAGTTCCCTAATCCTTTTTTAACAGCTAACCAACATCTTTTTTTTTTTTAATATTCATTTATTTTTGAGAAAGAGAGCAAGTGGGGGAAGGGCAGAGAGAGAGAGAGAGGGAGACACAGAAACTGAAGCAGGCTTCAGGCTCTGAGCTGTCAGCACAGAGCCCGACAAGGGGCTTGAAACCATGAACCTGGAGATCATGACCTGAGCTGAAGTTGGATGCTTAACCAATTGAGCCACGTAGGTGCCCCTGATTAGTTCCCTAACGTTGAAATTATTTCTGCAACTTAAAAATAATTAATCATGAATGAAACAATTGATTATATTTTCATGATATCCACATTTCAAAGACACAACTTATGAACAAGCACTGAATATAAATATGGTTATCTCTAATCACAATTAACTGCTAAATAAGAATCTATAGGAAAATGGAATTGTCTGTATTCAATATAACTTTTTATCAGAAATTGGTATAGAAAACAGTAAATTTATTTTCAGTTATAATTCAGGGTCATGAAACCAATGCATTCTCTTTAGCTTAAAGTTTGCCTTGGACTTTTTTAAGAAAGTGAACATTACTAAAAATAAACATACTTTTCTGTTCCTCAAAGATTTCCTACACAGAAGAGATTCAGTATTGTGGGGGGAAATCACGTTAGAAAAATAAATGTACCTACCTGATCTATAAATGAAATATTTTTACCAGTATATTGGTTAAAATATAACTAGATTTACATCTTTGTTTTCCAAATAGAATTTTAAGGAGGCACAATATTCACTTTCTGAAAGTGGACTTTTCATATTTTTCATCATTGTCAAGGCAATATTGAGCTAGATCTTAAAAGATAGAACAGCAAAAAAAATAATATGTTTTATTGACTTTCAAAATTACTTTGGTGCTCTGTTCCTTCTCAACATCCTATCCCTTAGAGAACTCATCCTTCAATTGTCATCTCTATACTGAAAACTGCTAAATTTGTTTTTCTAGCTTATCTTCTCACCAAAACTGTAGTATGACTAACATTCTACTGTATATTTTTTTCTTGTTTCATCTTCTCACCGAAACTGCAATATGCCTTACATTCTATTCTACATTTTTACCTGAATGCACTTTCTTTTTTTAAAATTTTTTTTAAGTTTATTTATTTTGAGAGAGAGAGAGAGAGTGCGCACAAGCAGAGGAGGGGCAGAGAGAAGGGGAAACAGAAGAGCCCTATGTGGGGCTCAAAGTCATGAGCTGTGAGATCATGCTCTGAGCCAAGATCAAGAGGTAGATGCTTAACCGACTGAACCACCCAGGCACCCCTATTTGAATGAACTTTCATCCTTCAAAGTCAAAAGTTCTGAAATTAAATTCAGAATTTTTTCCTGTCAAATTTCTGCTAAAATGTTTCATGATATTTTAGTGTCACCATTTCTACAGTAACCATCCTCAAAATCTACCCATCATTTTTCATGCATCAGTTCTTGCACAAAGCCTTTTAAACATTTCAGCTCTTCAAGTTTTTCTCTTTTCAAAATTTTTATAACATTTAAAAAATACACTTAAGAGTAGGTACATCTTGCTTTACTTCCTACTGGTTTCAGGTGTTTACAACATAGCTATCAATAATATGTGCTAAAAGACTTACCTACATAATCTTCAATCCTTACCAAATCCTGTTAATAGAATTTATAATTTCCATTTTACAGATGTTTCATTGAGACAGAGACTAACGTTTATGCCAAAGTCACAAAGCAAAATTTGGGTTTAATTCTATTCTGATTTATAATTTGAAAAGCTTCATATATAATATGTTTTCTCCCTATATATCAACAAACATCTTATTTTTCCTAAATGCTACTTCACTCTGAAAATAGAGCAGATACTTAATAAATGTGTGTTGACTTGTAAGCTAATAAATACGAGTCTTGCAAAACCAAAACTAATCTATTTGATGACAGGTAAAGGTATACCAGCTTTCAGGGATAATAAAATCATTGTACATATATAAGTATACTGAGTTATTTACAGCTGCAGTTAAAACTTACTGAATCATAGATAATATGCACAGAGTAATAAAATCTAAAGCCAAAAGACAGGTTTCCAAATGTCAACACGTGAAAAGTATATAAAACAAAATATTGGAAAGGGTGTTTGAAAAGGATGTCATGATTAATTCTGAACTATGTATTATGCCTATTTTATAGGTATTAGGTATTATAGGTATAGGTATAGGTATTAGGTATTATTACCTAATGTTTTCATTTTAGCAGAACCTCAAGCATGGGAAACACTAAAAGTCCTTCAATATAGCCTCTTTTACCATAAATAAATAGTGGCTAAAGAAATCATAGTAATAGTATCTCAAAACCCAAATCCTATTGAAGGGAAGACCCCAAGCCATGGAAAATAAGGACTGTCCCTTGTGACAGAGGAGAACAGAGAGTCTCTTTCCCTGCTCTTAGCAGATACTTGAACTACCAGACATAATTCACTGGGAAGCAGCAGAATTGTGGGTCTAACAGTGTTGACAGCATCCTAAGCAGATCATTCTTAGGCTCTATTTTTGGCTGTCCCCAGCACTGCTTAACACCCTTTGATTTTCTACCCTTTCTCTTAACTTTTTACTGATACTAAGAGTCAGTGTTTGCACTTGATTAAAGAGTTATACAAAAATTAGGTTAATAATCTTAGCAGACATTCACATATCCTGAATGAAAAAATTAAGAAAATAGTAGAATATTTCCTCAAAATATTGGACAATGAAAAATCATTTAATCCATAGGATGATAACCAAGATGTGCTCCAGCTTCTCAAAGTGTCTTCAGGGAAACTAATAGAAAATGTTCCATGAAGATTAGCAATTATTATGTATTAATTTATATTGATAACATTTTAAATTGATAATGCACATAGGAAACCAATCCTCTACTCAACATTTCACTTAATTAAACAGGACAGTCTATTCTCAGGCCATTCCCAATGACTGTTTCCAGTTGCCTTAGCAACTTTAGTTACTAAAAGCTCACTTAGAGACAATTAAGTCATAGTGGGAATAAGAGACCTTGGATGGTTTTGGCTTTCAACCTCTTAGGTCACCAGACACTTAGAGCAGCAACAATCAATACAAATATCCCTCTGTTGAGGAGGTGGCTTACAAATAATAAACACTATGCTTCAGTATCAAAGTTTCAGGAATTTGGAGGGATTAGCAGATCACATACAGCTCATTTCATACCCTTGCCATGTCCCTTCAGTTTGCTTCTCAATCCCCTGCCTCCATTTATTCTTTCCACATAAAAGTGCCACCCAAGGTGTATAATTTTTTCTTCAATCTTCAAAATAGAAATTTTGAAAGTTAGCATCAGATTACAGACAGCGATTTACAAGATTGTCTCTCAAGCTAGATTACAACTTAATTTGAGAATGAGAACTACATACTAATGTGGGCTAACTTTGTGTTTCTGAAGTGTTTTATACATTACAAGCATTCAAAGGAGGTGTGTTGGAAATTAAACATCTTTAAATCTGATAAAAATGTTACTTATTAAAATTAATTTTAAATAGAAAAAATACAATAACTGAAATATTAAGTGACTTTATTATAATACTAATGACGCTTCAGTATAATTACCAGTTTATTTGGTTGCATCTTCAATTGGAATCTAATTGTTCACTTATCTAATTTCTAATCAGTTAGAATCTCTGTGTGAGCACAGGACATCATGTCTGGTTTATTCTCTGTGGTACTCCTCAATAACAGAGCACATTATATAAACATTTTTAAATTAATGATAAAATCACTTATTCAAAAAAGCAATATTTTTATTAAAGTACATTTGTGTGTGTGTGTGCGTGTGTGTGTTTGGATATTTATCTTTGGTTTTACATTTACAATCAAAACACTGTTTTCCAAAGTTACTTAGGTCAGTTCCTTTCTTTTTTTATTTTTGGAATTGAAGTACAAGTAACATACAGGGTTATATTAGTTTCAGGTGTAAAATATAATGATTCAATAGTTCTATACAGTACTCACTCAAGGTTCAACAAAACTGTTGTACTCCTAATCTCCTTTATCTATTTCACACATCACCTCACTCAACTCCCCTTTGGCAACCACCAATGTGTTCTCTGTATTTGAGTTTCTTTTTCTTTGATTTGTCTTTTTTTCTTTTTTTTTGTTTGTTTTGTTTCTTTAATTCTACATATAAGTGCAATCATACTGTAATTATCTTTAGAGAAAGATACTTACTTACTTAACATTATATTCTTTAGGTCCACCCATGCTGTTGCAAATGGCTAGATCTCACTCTTTTTTATGAATAATATTTCATGGTGTGTGTGTGTGTGTGTGTGTGTGTGTGTGTGTGTGTGTGTATTCTATATTCATTTATTCATTCATCTAGGGATAGACACTTGGGTTGCTTCCATATCTTGACTATTGTTAATAATATTGCAATAAACATAGGGGTGTATGTGTGTGTGTGTGTGTATATATATATATATACACACATATACACATATATATGTGTGTGTATATATATATGTGTGTGTATATATATACACACACATATACACATATATATGTGTGTGTATATATATATGTGTGTGTATATGTGTATATATATATATATATATACACACACACACACATATATACGTGTTCAGATTAGTGTTTCTATTTTCTTTGAGTAAATACTCAGTAGTGTAATTACTGGATCTTATTCTATGCCACAATATTAATATTCTTACTATAAAGTTCAAATGAATGAGAAATAAGGAACTTGACATTTTAAAAAGGAAAAAGATAAATAAACAGTGTGGGTTTTGTATCAAGGGAAACACACACACACACACACACACAAATCAAAACAAAATGTATAAAGTATAAGCCAAAAAGAAAGAAAAATATTAAAATAGAAAAATCCATTAATTTGTAATCTAGAAAGAAGAAAACAGTATAAATGAAAGTATGAATAAAGTGACAGAAATTCTAACATAATAGTGATTTACATATATGATATGAACTTATCAATTAAAAGCAGAGAATCTCAGAGGCAGTATGTTGTATTCAAAAGACACTTAAAATTTTTAAAAATACAGAGAGTATTATAAGAATAGGAGAATATACTTGATAAATATTAATGAAATAGAATTGACGTATCATACTAATTGAAAAATTAGCATGCCGTGCAAAAAAGTATCAAAAGAAGAGAAAAACATATGTTATACAATAGAAAAATTAACAATAGAGCAAGAAGATATAACCATAATGAAATTGTATGTATCTAACAAAATGGTCAAGAATATATAAAGCAAAACTGTAAGTATAGTAAATACAGCAGACCCTTGAACAACATGGGTTTGAGTTTCATGAGTCTGCTTTTACACATATTTTTTACTGTACAATCCTGCAAATGTATTTTATCTTATGATTTTCATAACATCTGTTCTCTAGTGTACTTTACTGTAATAATACAATATATAATACATATAACAAGTTGTGTTAATTGACACAGTGTATGTTATCAGCAAGGCTTCCTAGTCAACAGTAGGTTGTTACTAGTGAAGTTGTGGGAAAGCCACACATTATAGTATGTGCATTTTTTATTATGAGGGCCAGCCCTTCTAACCCCATTTGGTTGAAGGGTCAACTACAGGTACAGGTAAAACATTCACCTTAGGGAATAGAAAGAAGTTGAGTATGTGGAAAAGTAATTTTATTTTAGATGTATGTATGTAAAGACCTTTTCCCTTAAGTTTTATTATATTGTTTTGCCTTACTCTGTGCAATTCACTATAAAAGAGTTAAAGAAATATTGGGGGGTGCCTGGGTGGCTCAGTCGGTTAAGCGTCCGACTTCGGCTCAGGTCATGATCTCATGGTCCGTGAGTTCGAGCCCCGCGTCGGGCTCTGTGCTGGCAGCTCAGAGCCTGGAGCTTGTTTCAGATTCTGTGTCTCCCTCTCTCTGACCCTCCCCCGTTCATGCTCTGTCTCTCTCTGTCTCAAAAATAAATGTTAAAAAAAAAAAAAAAAAAGAAATATTGGAACACTATCATGTGGTAATAACTAGGATGACAAATAGACTCAAAACAATGTAACAGTAATGATGATTAGTATTTATTTTAGCTCTTACTGTGTGCAAGGTACACAATTTGTATGCATTTTAGAAATGTGATTTTCACTTTTATATGACACTCTCAGGATCATACAGTTAAGATAACAACTTATAATTTTAACTATATTTTATACATTTTTGTTACCAGTTTGATAAAAGTATCTAGAAGGATTAATGAGAGTTGGGAGATGGTTTCATAGTAAACATAATAGCTAAACCCAAATATGTGAGAAATCATTACATACAAATGACTGTTCATTTATATCATCAAGGGACAAAATTAATATTAGTTGATGTAAGTTCAGTGAGAACTATTCCAGTTTTATACAGGACAACCTCTCCATAGGCTGCTTTCAAAAAGAGTGAATTACTCACCTTTGATATTAGAAAAATTAAGAAAATATATGTTGTCAGAACTATTATAGAAGTAGCCAATCATAAGTTAGACGGTTAGGATAGAAGATGAAATTTAAAGATTCTTTCAAAAACATAGATTTTATGGTGCTTCCACAGGTCAAACTCTATTGTCTTGGATAAATGCTAAACTGTTAATGTTTCTTTCACGCCTGTAAATTACTAAAATCAACATACATAAGAACAAAATTTTATAGGTCAAATTACAATTCTAAATACGAAATATCAAACTGTGTTCTATGCCTGCCTTTAATTTACCATATATGATCTCTAAGCATTCTTTTATTTATTTTTAATTTTTTTTAATGTTATTTATTTTTGGATGGAGGGGGGTAGGGAGGGGTGGGGCAGAGACAGAGAGGGAGACACAGAATCCAAAGCAGACTCCAGGCTCCGAGCTGTCAGCACAGAGCCTGATGAGGGGCTTGAACTCACGAACTGTGAGATCATGACCTGAGCCGAAGTCGGATGTTTAACCAACTGAGCCACCCAAGCGCCCCACTAAGCTTTTTTTTAAATGTCCATAGGTTTAAATAAAATGATATAGATATGATGGGAACAAGATACATGTTTATATGCCATAGCACTTTTGTTTTCACTAATAACTTTGGAATTACAAGTAAAAAGCAATTGATATTTTGGTTAATTATTGTCAGATAGTTTAACAGTTTTGCTGAGATGAAAATAATTACGTTTGACGTTTGACGTTTTGGATTCCAATGTCAATGCATTCAACTACTTCAGGGAATATTTGCTGCTAATCCTTTTTGCCAACCATAGATTAACTACAATTAATAATCAAATATCTTCAAGGAGTCATTTATATTTTAATTAAAGTAAATAAATAAAAGTTAATACAAATGTTTACGTCAAAATCACTTCTTTACTACTTTAAAATTCAGAATCCTAGATCATAGATAAGTAATAATTCCAGTTCTTGATAAGTATTGTTGGAGTAACAAACTTAATGGGAAGAAACTACTGAAGTCCTGATCAAAGCAAAAATAGAATACTTCTCCATCTAGGAAGGGTATGTCAATTACTTTATTATTAGGGCTGTTCCACTACCTTCACATAAGGAATGTGTATATATTCCATATATATGTGTATATATGTATGTATGTATGTATATATTCACATATAACACAGACTATCGTCTTTTCACACAGTTATGTGAGAACTCAAATTACTGAATCCAGACTTTCTGAAGGTTCATTTGAGAATATTTATTAAACCTCTACCATGTATCACACACTTTACTAGGGATTTACATGAATCACTTAATGTAAATAATACAACACCCTCTGAGTTAGGCTGTCTTATTATCTCCAAATAACATAAATCAAAATATATGATTAAGTAATTTAGACCTATAATTTGTTACATATGCACTTTCTTAATCTGCTATGCTCTCTGTATTAGTTAGACCAGTGATTCTTTAATATTTTACTTTCAGGACCCCTTTACCCTCTTAAAAGATACTGAAGTTCCCAAAGAGCTTTTGATTTTGTGGATTTTATATATAAATACTTATCACATCTGATACTAAAAATGAGAATTAAAAATATTCGGTCATCAAAACATGTTAATAATCCATTGCATGTTAACATAAAAATATTTTTTGGAAAAATATACTGTCCAAAACAAAAAGTAATAAGGGAAGTGACATTGTTTTACATTTTTTTTTGCAAATCTCTTTAACGTTTAGCTTAATAAAAGATAGAGTCTCATTCCTGCCTTGGATTTCAACCTGTTATGATACTACTTTTTCCATACACTTGTGAGAAATTAAAAAGGCATATGATATAATTGTATTATTATAAAAAGGTTTTAATTTATGGAGGCCTTGATTGGTCACACTTGGAGAAGCACTACACTGATGCATCACTTGATACATCTACCTTTCACAGATAATTTTAACTTACTCCATAATTTTAAAGAGATACTGAAAAATATACTTTACAGAGTATATAAACAGAATTTTAGCTAAGCAAGTATGCAAAGTTTTCACAATGCCTGACATTGTGATCTTTTAATAAAATCAGTTATTAATATTTAATATTTTATTAGCATAATTAACATTGTTTTTACATTATCCCTATATGTTCTTATATTTCCCTTACACATCCTTAGTATGATCACAAGATACGGCTTTAGGAATAAAGGCAAAGGAAGCTATTTAGTGATGAATGTACATATTGTATTTTTTTTCATATGACAAACATTTATTACATAATAAGCCCTGTGTTAGGTGTTAGAGATAACAATAGATCCCAGTATGTTAAACAATATTAGCAAATATTTCCCAGGAAGTTGGAGAGAAAAATATACCTGAGTAGCTAAAGCTGTCTGGTAGAAATTGGAAAGAAATTTCTATAACACACCAACCTGTTAAAAAGTGAGATATTGTGCTAGTTAGTAAACTATTTTTTTCTGATAATGATCAATATATTTTTTTTAATTTGAAAAAGATTTGACAAAACTTTTTACTACCTAGAGAGTAAATGACAAATGTGAAGCATGATTTAGTTATGGAGAAAAAGAAAAAAATATTTTTTGTTGTTTTTTAATATTTAAGGAATGGAAACGCTAAAGAGAGTTATTGAAATAAGCCTAAAACTACTAACTAGACACCGATTTAATTTTAAGTGGCAGCACATGGGTTATAGGAATGAAATATTTTGGAAAAGATAATGTGTTTTATCCTTTGTCTATTTGGTTTTATATGAAAAAATTTCAGCGTTTTCCATTTATAATTCAGAAAATTAAATGTCTCTAAGAGAAAAAATGTATAACTGTATAATTGCTGGTACACTATAATACAATGAAATATTTTGAATTCATGCATTCTTGATAAAATACAGCACTGACATACTACAGTAATTGTTACAGTAACTAATTTCCTACTATGAAGGGTATAAACATAAAATGCAGATTAACAACATAAAGTTCACTGTGATAAATCAACAACACAAAGTTCACTATGATAAGAGATCAAAGTGCAACAAGTCTTTCTTTTCCACTAAATTATCTATTTTACAGCAATTATACTTCATGAAAACATTTGAGCAGAAAGTATCAGTTTTCACTGAACTATCATTATGCCCTTTGAATTAAAATGGAAATATTTAAACACACTTTTACTATGTTCTAAAATGCTTTATTCACCCAACTAATATTTATTGAATATATATTATTGTAATGCACTCTTCAGCTATCGGACCTAAATCACTAGGAAAAAAAAAAAAAAAGATAAATCCCTGTTATACATTGGAGTTTACATCCTAGTGGAAAAGTAACACAACAAACATGTCAAATAAGTATGTTTTAAAGTATATTAAAACATGGTAAAAGCTATATGGGTGAAAGGAGTGGAAGATGATTTTGTGTGCCAGAGGGAAATCTTGTTGAATTTTTTTTTCTTTGTGTCTTTTTTTTAATAAACATAAAGTAAACCCGCCTTTTGATTGTGTACACTTTTATGAGTTTTTTTTTTTAATTTTTTAACGTTTATTTTTGAGAGAGACAGAGACAGAGAGTGAACAGGGGAGGAGCACAGAGAAAGGGAGATACAGAATCGGAAGCAGGCTCCAGGCTCTAAGCTGTCAGCACAGAACCCCACACGGGGCTCAAACTCACAAAACGCGAGATCATGACCTGAGCCAAAGTCAGACGCTTTACTGACTGAGCCACCCAGGTGCCTCACTTTTATGAGTTTTAACATATGTGTTGATTCATATAGCCACAACCACAACCAGGGTAACGGACAATTAAAAAAATCACCAACACTCCTTTTTGCTGCCCCTATGTAGTCGAACCTTCCCCCATCCCTAAACAATTCTACTCTTCCCCATTTCCATAGCTTGGAATTTTCATGAAAGTCTTATAAATGGAATCATACACTGTGTATCCTTTTAATACTGTCTTCTTTCACTCAGCATAATGTCTTTGAGATTCATCCAAATTGTTTATATTAATGCTGTGTTCATTTTTATTAATGAATAGTATTCCATTGTGTCAATGTATCATAGCTTGCTTATCCATATAGCTGATGAAGAACAAATTTATTGAGTAAATACAAATTTTAATTTGTTCAGGGTAAATATTCAGGAGTAGAATTACTGAATTATGTAGCAAGTGTATGTATCAATTTATAAGAAATTGCCAAACTGTTTCAGTGGCTATACCATTTTGCACTCCCATGAGTGATTTTTCTTTGACTATCCATATAAAATTTAAAATTAGCTTGTTTATATCAATAAAAATATTTCTGCAATATTAATTGGAATTGCATTGTATCCATATATTTGAGGAGATTTGAGATATTTATTATGGTGAGTCTCCCAATTCATGAAATGATAGGTCTCTCCAGATATTTAGGTCTTCTAAATATTTGATTTCCTTCGTCACTACTGTGCATTTTCTGAATACAGATGCTTTACATGTTTTATTAAATTTGTACCTTAACATTTCATTTTTTTGAGTTGCTGTAAGTAGTACTGAATTTAAAATTTTTGTTTCCAAGTGTTCATTATTAGTACATAGAAATATGATTGATTCTTATGTGTTGACCTTGTACACTCTTTGTTGAATTCATTCATTCTAGTTTTTTTTTTAGATTCTGTATCAAGGTTTTCAGATAAACAGAAAAAAATTACATATATATGTATATACGTTTGTGTGTGTTTATATATATGTGTGTGCATGTATATATGTACATATGTATGGATGGATTTTGAGGAACTGACTTTCACAATTTTTTAATTTGGCAAGTCCAAAATTTGTACGGCAAGCCAGTAGGTTGGAAATTCTCAGGTGGGAGTTTAGGCAGAATTTCCTTGTCCTCAGGGAAACCTCAGTTTGGTTTTTAAGGGTTTCCAACTGATTGACTGAGGTCATCCACATTATAAAGAATAATCTTTATAAAGTCAATTGATTGTAGATGTTATTCACATTTACTAAATATCTTCAGTGCAACACCTTAGTGTTGATTTAATGACTGTGTATTATAGCCCAGCCAGGTTTACACATAAAACTGTCAAGATTCCTTGGGATTTTCGAGGTAGACAATATCATCTATGAATAGGGTAGTTATATTTCTTCCTTTCCAATGTGTGTGACTTTTATTCCTTTTTCTTATCTTATTATACTGGCTAAAACTTCCAAAACAATGTCGAATAGAAATGATGAGAGTGCATATCTTTACTTTTTCCCTGTTATTAAAGGAAAAACATTCAATCTTTCAACATTAAGAATGATGATAGCTGTAGATTTTTAAATATATGTCCCTTATCTGATTAGGGAAATTTCTTTTTATTCCAAGTTTGTTGAGCATTCCTGTCATGAATGCATGCTGAATGTTGTCAAAAAAACCATTGATATAATGTCATGAATTACTGATTTTTGAATATAGCATATTCTTACATACTGGGATAAACCCCCACTTCAACTTAGTCTTTGAGTTTTGTTTTGTTTTTAATGTGTTGCTAAATTCAACTTGCCAACATTCTGCTGAGGATTTTTGCCTCTGTGCAGGATAGATACTACTCTGCAGTTTGTTTTTCTTATTTTTCTGGTTTTAGTATTAGAATTATGCTGGCTTAATAAAAAAAATATTTGGTAAGTATACTATAGTGTATAGAATTAATGCTACTTATATTTTATTTAAATTTTTTTAAAAATAGACCTACCCTATGACCCAGCAGTAGCACTGCTAGGAATTTACCCAAGGGATACAGGAGTGCTGATGCATAGGGGCACTTGTACCCCAATGTTTATAGCAGCACTCTCAACAATAGCCAAATTATGGAAAGAACCTAAATATCCATCAACTGATGAATGGATAAAGAAATCGTGGTTTATATACACAATGGAGTACTACGTGGCAATGAGAAAGAATGAAATATGGCCCTTTGTAGCAACGTGGATGGAACTGGAGAGTGTGATGCTAAGTGAAATAAGCCATACAGAGAAAGACAGACACCATATGTTTTCACTCTTATGTGGATCCTGAGAAACTTAACAGAAACCCATGGGGGAGGGGAAGGAAAGAAAAAGAAAAAAAAGAGGTTAGAGTGGGAGAGACAGCCAAAGCATAAGAGACTCTTAAAAACTGAGAACAAACTGAGGGTTGATGGGGGGTGGGAGGGAGGGTAGGGTAGGTGATGGGCATTGAAGAGGGCATCTTTTGGGATGAGCATTGGGTGTTGTATGGAAACTAATTTGACAATAAATTTCATATAATAAAAAAAAACAATAAGAACAAAATTTTTTTTAAATGTTTATTTATTTTTGAGAGAGTGAGAGAGAATGTGAGTAGGGGAGGGGCAGAGAGAGGGAGACACAGAATCTGAGGCAGGCTCCAGGCTCTGAGCTATCAGCATAGAGCCTGATGCGGGGCTCGAATCCACAAACTGCCAGATCATGACCTGAGCCAAAGTTGGACACTCAACAGACTGAGCCACCCAAGCACCCCTATGTTACTTATTTTTTAAATGGCTGAGAGAATTCACCAATTTAAATATATGGGCATATAAACTTCTTTTTTGAGAAATGTTTTAATTACAATTTCGGTATCTTAAGTAGCTATACAAATTTTTAGATTATGTATTTCATCTGGCTAAGTTTCAATAGTTTGAGGTTTGTGTCAAATTGGTGCATTTAATTTAAGCTAATTTATATACATATAGTTGCTCATAACATTCACTTAGCATTCTTTTAATGCGTCTGGTATACATAGCGATATCCTCTCTTCCATTCTTAACATTCTTATTCATATTCTTTCTTTCTTCTCATTTGCAGACTTATTAACCTTTTCACACAATATTTCAATTCACTGTTTTACCTTTTTTTGTTTTGTTTTACATGCAATGTAATACTGATTGGAGGTATTAATACATAGTATTTTATTATTTGTTTTGTTTTTTACCTCAATGCTTCATTTACTTATTTCCTCTTTTCTGCCTTTTTTTGGACTATTTTACCAGTTTTTGCATTCTACTTTAATTGCCTATTGTGTTTTTGAGTGTATCTCTTTGTTATTATTCAAGTGGGTTTATTCAAGTAGGTTTCCTAGGTATTAAAATACATGTGCTGATTCAATTTCTAGTCCAGCACATTAGGAGATTGGAAGTCATCAATCCATCCTAACAACAAGTTAAAACAAAACAAAAAAGAAAGTAAACAAACTAAAAAATCAACTGCTCTTCTTTGATTCATCAGAGAAGTGAGGTCACAGGACAAACTGCAACAGCCAAAACTAGAGACAAAGGCAGGCAAGTAGAGAGTCACAACCTGCCAGAGCAGGAACCTGCCTGGAAACCAGGACCGGATGGGAAAACCTAAATTGTATGTGCACAGTTGCTGGCGATTCACTGTGAGTGAGTCTGAGAGATAAAATTCCAGGGGAGCAGTCATAGGGGCCCACAATGTTTTGTGAGTTTTACTTTCAGAAGTTCAAACAGGTTCTTGCAGTGATAGACCACATTCTGGGCCATAAGACATACCTGTACAAATTTAAAGAATGTAAAAAATACAATGTATGATCTCAAACCACATGAAATTAAACCTGAAATCAGTAACAGAAAAATGTAAATTACAAACATTTAGAGATTAAACAACATACTTCTAAATAACAAATAGGGCAATGAAGAAACCTCAGGAGAAATTTTAAAGTATTTCAACTAAATGAAAATGAAAATACAACATCAAAATTTGTGGCATGGAGTGAAAGTATTGCTTAGATGAAAATTTATGGCACTGAATGCATATATTAGAAAAGAGGAAAAATTAAATTTAACAATCTAAACTCCTACCATAGGAAACTAGAAAAAGAAGAGGAAATTAATTCTAAAGTAAACAGAAGAGACAATAAAAATTAAAAAAGAATTCAAGGAAATTGATAATAGAAATCAACAAAGAAAATCAGCAGAACAAATACTATATTCAGTTCTTTAAATTGTCATGTTCTTGGTTTCAAGGTTAGCCTCAGGACACAAAAGAATTCAAGAGAGGAAACAATAAAAAAATATGTATGTAGCAGGGCACCTGGGTGGCTCAGTCGGTTAAGAACCTCATTCCTGATAGACTCTTGAAATCGGCTCAGGTCAAGATCTCGCAGTCATGAGATTAAGCCTCACTAAGCATGGAGACTGCTTGGGATTCTCTCTCTCCCTCTCTCTCTCTGACCCTCCCCAACTGGTGCTCTCTCTTGCTCTCTAAATAAACATTAAAAAAAGCATGTAGGGAGGTATAAATTTAAATTATACCTTTTTCTATTTGTGTTTTATTGTGATAAATAACATCTAAATGCATTTTCTGCATTAAGCAAAAAATATGTTTGCAATTACATCAGATTAAATACATTTTGAGAATTTTGTTGGTCACTTTGAGCAATAAGTGAGGAATGCATGCTGTTTCTTTGGAGAAAATCTATTCTATTATTGCAACTTCAACACTCAAGTAAATGCCAACAAGCCTAAGTGAATTGTTTGAAATGTCATGAGCCTATATTTTCTCTTTTAAGTCCACTAATAACAAAACATATTTAAGAAAAACAGCCAAAACAATCTGTGAAGGCAAATGACTAAAAATCATCCAACATACGCATAATAGCAGTCAAAACAAAAATAAAAATAATCAGAAATCAGTACAACCATTTAACCACTGAAGATGTGCAGTATTACATAACTCTATACTTCTTTTTATTATAGAAAATAATATATTGACTGAAATAAAATTAAGCACTTGAAATATTTTGGATATTTCAGGTCACATTATAAAGTTATCTTCCTGTTAAGGAAAAAAAGAAATTTACATTTAAAAATGATTTCCACAAAAAATGACTTCAAGGAAAAAAAAATACTTTAAAATTATAACAATATATTTGGTGAGTTATTATATATAGCACATTGTTGAAGCAAGGTAAAAACATCTAGTATTGTGAAATGAAAATAGTGTCCAGTGGGAGAGATAAAAGCAAAGAGAGTTCTAATTTACTAAGCCCTTACATAAAAACATTGTGTTATTTTTTCTATTATTTTATTTTGGCCACACACACACACACACACACACACATACACAAAAGAAATGAACAGGTTTTCTAGAGAAACAGGCGAGGAAGGCAAGGTTCAACGTACACAATCAGTGAAAAGAACCAAAGGTTTTTATCTCCAAAGGCCATGCTCATTGCATTAAAGCATAAATAACTCTGGAGCTTAGCCTATCTTATATTTTAGGCAGTACATAATGTGTTCATGCAAAACGCTGGCATGAATAAACTCCTTAGTACTATCTGAATTATCTGGGTGAAGTCTCAGAGTTCATCAGGTCATTTGTATTTACAAAGATACTGCCTTGATTGTGAGAGTGTACACGCAGGAATCACATGCTATAATAGTGACCTGTTTCCAATGAGGTACTTTGCCAATTAAAGCATATTTCACCTCTTTCTCAATCATAGAGACTAGAAATATAGGAGGGAGGTAATAGTTTTTGAATTAAGTAGATAATTAAGGATGCATGTAAAAGATAAATATTGTTTCATATCCAGTACAATTTAAGTCTTCCTACCCACCTCCACAAATTCCAAGGTAATCATTTACATCAGCCTGTGAATTTTCAAATACCAGCTATAATGTCTAAGGACTGATTCATCCTTAGAAGATGACTATAGGTGTACTTGTGGCATCTTTATTTTTCATGGACAGGTGTTCCCTCTTACTGACTATTTAAAAGAAAGGCAGATAGGTAGTGACTAGTATGAAAGAACCTCCAATGGAAAAAAGCCAGGAGCAAAACAGTTTGCATAATATGTATTATGTACCTGTGTTACCATTCCTAAATTTGGGGGAAAAAAACAAAATACAAAAAAACTAGATCTGCTGAGAGAACTAGATCTGCTGAGAGCCTCCTTCCCCGCCCCTCCCCTCCACACACACACCAGGTATTGTTTCCAGAGTCTTCTCCTTCTTATTACTACCAAACTTCATGAGCCATTCACTTTGGTAGGTTGCTTGGTGTAGAAGAAGGAACTAGAATCAGAATTAGAAGCTTTGTATCTTAGGTGGGTATCTTAACCTCTCTTTGTCTCAGTTTACCTCAAGTATAAAGCAAAGATAAATCTTATTTTCATGAAAGATAGTGTGTCATGGTAAATCAGATCACGGGCTTTGGGGCCACAGATCGAAGACTAAGTTTTTGTCTGTTATTTCTTGGCTTTGTGTCCTTGATACAAATGATTTGATCAGAGACATAGATTGTTACGGACAGAAAACACTGCATCTGTTGTCTAATTAATTTTAATAATCTATTCACAACATCATAGAGTATATTGTCAAACAGAATTTCCTTGATAGCAATATAAAAAGATAAGTACATATATACATTTTCTTAAATTGTCCTTGTTCAACATAAATTTTGTAGTTTTTATTATATAACTTAAAAAAGTCTTAACTACTTTGAGGCTTTACAGGATGTTGACTTTAGAGTTTCATATAAACCTTCAATTGCCTTAAAGCAGTAAAAGTTGAAACATGGTATCATTCATTTTTATAATATATCTTTTCCTGTCCCTTTAAATAAAAGTATTATTTCAGGGCACCTGGGTGGCTCAGTAGGTTAAGCATCTGACTCTTGATTTCGGCTCAGGTCACAATCTCATGCTTTGTGAATTCAATCCCAGAATTGGGCTCCACGCTGACACTGTGAAGCCTGCTTGGGATTCTCTCTCCCTCTCTCTCTGCTCCTTCCTGATTTGCACTCTCTCTCTCAAAATAAATAAATAAACTTTTAAAAATAAATAAAAATATAAATAAAAGTATTATTTAGCAAAATAATTTGAAAATAAAAATGTATAGTATTTAACTTTGTCTTGGATTCTTGTGAGACCGGAAGGTCGGGATGTAAACTTTAGGACAATAAAAGATGAATGGCACAACATGCACTGGAAATTAGTAGCTTGATTATATATATACATGTTTTGTAATATATATGGGGATATATATTACTTTTGGTTAGGAGAATGTGTCCTTTTCTATGCATTTAATTTCAACATGTTTTTGGGATATTTGAAATAACTTGAATATTTATTTTCCTCAAATTAAATACATCAAAAAATGTATAATAAACATAATCTTTAGAAATGATTCTGGTTTGAGAACATTGGCAATTCACAATCACTTTGGCCACGAAGCTGTATAATAATTCATACAAATGGTTTCTTGAAGAACTCATATTTAGGGCATCAAATAATTTTGTGCTTAAATTTTCCCTTTGGTTATGACATTTGTTCCTACTTCCCTCACACTCAAAGTTTATCTTATCGGGGTGACCTTACACTTCATTCTTATTGTCCAAAAGATATGTTTTCACATACATAAACACTGGTCAGAAATCAAAGTTAGGTTTTGAGAAGTCATCTAAACAATGAGAGGAAACTAAAGAGAAAATATGGCAGTGTCCTATAGCCATAATTACTAAGCCAACGAACAACAATAAAAAAGTTTGAAGCCTCATTGATAAACAGGAAAACATAATACAATAGTATTACTGGAGATTAGAGTAGGAAAACAAGTCTTAGAAATTATATGTGCAATGAACTATAGAAGGAGTATCTTCCATTCAGATAAAAAGTGATTTCAGTAAGACTATGAAGTAAAATAAACACCACTCCATTATGGTCGATAGAAATTTATTTAAAATCAAAGTAAATTACTCAAATACATGCCTTACTTCCAAACTTTATCCAGAATTTAGAAACTTATATTTGAAAACCATTTCAAGATCCATGGAGCATTTATAGTCACTGAGTTAGATACATGTTCTTAAGTATTGAACTTATGCAATAATTGATGATAAAACATAGATCAAGAATATTTTTTGGATCAAAGAGATTTCATGCTTACGTTTATTTGTTAAGCAAATATAAATGAAATAAAGCCATATATTACAGTCCTGTTATAGCAGTGTGTTCTAATTTTTTTATAGGCTTGCTGGGCAAAGATCTGAATTTGATGATACCTGATAGTACTGTCAACCCTCTACTACCTATTTAGTTCACAGCACCTACAATAAACATGTCCTGAGTACCCTAAATGCTTGTGGAATGCAGGAGTTACATAATTTTAAGAAATAACAGGGCAATATACATAGCATTCTGTAGTATTGACAAAACTCCTAAATTTCTACAAATGTAAGATGAAAGACATTCTGATTGAGAGTTATAAAAACATTCACTATAGCATTCTTTAGTTCTTTGCTAAAAGTGCTGGGACTATCCTATGATTTCAATACTAGAATAACTTCAGTAGTACATACAGTATAATGTCTTCAAAGGTGAAACTTCAACTCAGCACTGAAAGAAGGGTAGGAAAATAATTTGTTTACACCATGACTAAGTAATCAGATTTGAAGATAGTCATACTATCAAAATAATCAAACTACTAGAAGTTATCAACAGATATCCCAAGGCATTTCCTGAGGTTTTCTGTTATTGAGGTTTTTTAAAAAAAAAACAAATGGAGAATTATTTTCAATTTTTAAAAAGTAACAAATACTTCCTCAAAACATTATTATGTACCAAGTATTTCATCACTATAACTGCATAGAGACAAAACAAAGGTAAACCTAAAATGAGTACATTTTATTGTAAATAAATTATACTCTAAATAATGTTTAATTTAAAAAGTTTATTGCAACTATAGAAGCACTGTGAATAAGAACCTATTACTCACCCGTATTTGGTGGCCCAGGTCATCAACTCCTCAGATTCAACTGAGATGACCTTTACCAACATGCCCTCACCAAGCTAATCCAAAACTATTTCTGTTTCAGGGTTTACCAGTTTTATAACTTTAGTTGTAATAAAATAGTCTGTGCAATTGTTAAACATATAGATTCCATGACCCACCTAAGACCTCCTGAATCTGTATATTTGACAACTTTACCAGGTGATTCCTAAAATGAGCACATTTGAGCATCAGAGCTTTTGTTTCCCCAGTCCCTCTTAATAATCATTTTTTCTACTCAGCTTTCCAAGTGAGATTCTTCCAACCCAAATTTCTTTCTATTTATTTTTGAGAAAGAAAGATGGGAGGGGGGGGGTGTGGAGGGGCAAAGAGAGAGGAAGACAGAGGATCTGAAGTGGGCTCCGTGATGACAGCAGAGAGTCCAATGTGGGGCTTGAAGTCACAAACTGTGAGATCATGACCTGAGCCAAAGTTGGATGCTTAACTGACTGAGCCACCCAGATGCCCCTCAAATTTCTACTACTCTTTGAATTGTCCAAAGTTTTATGTACTTCTGTTTTCTAGAATTCCAAATATGTCGGTATGCCATTGACGAATCCTAATGCAGAATTCAAAAAAGAATAAATACAAGTAAAGACTAAAGATCTCCTACTTTGGTTCATTACAATCAGGTAATGGAGTAAAAGAAAATAAAAAATATGGCATGGGCACTTTCAATGTCACCTTCCTAGGGAGGCATAACACCGCAATACTACTATTCCTAACTTCCAACTTAAGTACTTTGCTCAAAAACAAAGAAAAAGCTCTAAGGACTTTGAAAGTGATTTTATATCTTTGAAGAAAAACAAAACAAACAAACACCACTACCAAACAAACAGCACTATATAATTTCACTACCTATTGGGAAAAGCAAATTTACTAATTTAAAAAAGGAATTCTAGTGTCCAAGCAGTTACTGATTTCTGAATTCAAAGGAATGCATTACAATATCCACTTGTTTTGGTTATTAACACTTACTGAGGTTAAATATACAGTGAATATAGCTCTCACCAAATAAACTAACCTCAGCACTTTAATTAATTATTTTTGTTTTCTTCACAAATTCAAAATTATTGAATCATTTCAGTTATGGTTATAGAAAGTTGTCCAAAATGAGTACAGATGCTGATAATTACCTAAAATTTCTGATACCCAGAATAGACATTACCAGAGAAGCAGCCTTCTGGCTTGTTATAGCAAGGCTTACTTAAGTTTTACTAAAGTAGAGTTCCTTAAAGAACCACAAAGAATTATTTCGAATACTAATCAAAAAACTAATCTTGGACCCAACCCAGAAACAATGGATCCAAATCTCAAAAGCAGTGGCCCAAGAATCTGTATTTAACTAGATTCTTAGGCAATTCACATGCTGAAACCATTTGGGGAACCTTTATATTTTAATGACCCTAAACTTGATCCAGAGAGGATTCTTCCACTATCGCTGAAGTCACAGAAACTGTATCATGCCCCAAAAACACAGATGTATCTGTATGACAGTGTTATGTTGACTATCTATAAAAGCATTTCCCCCAAAGTAAACAAATAATAAAAGAATTATTAGAAAACCTTCCTCAGAACCATTTGACATTGCTTTTTGATTACTCCTTTAGAGGAATTACTATGGCCACAATCTAAAAGAAGCAATAATTTTTCCTTAAATGCTACAATTCCTAAAGCATAATCACTTGATTTAGCCAATTGCAAATGTGTGTGTGTGTGTGTGTGTGTGTGTGTGTACCTTACTCCATCCTCAGAAGGAGTTTTTCAAGAATATTTCTGGGCTGGCAGAAATGAGTTGGTAGTAAAGTAGAGGTAAGGGAGGAAGAATATTACACATTACATATGTAAGAACAGTGATTTAATTTTTAAAATGCTAATATTGTAACAAATACTGTCACAAATACAGAACAAGCTAGGAAAGAGACTAGCTAATTAACAAGTAACAATACATTGTTTGGTTGAATTTTTTTAATTCTTTCAGTATATACATAATATTCTGTTTCCTGCCTACCATCCTTCTTTTTCTATCTTTCTCCCGTCTTCTGGACTCCTGACTTGACTTTTTATCCCATCCTATACACTTTCCTCATTCTTGTACTTCCTAATCTGTATGTAATATGATCACTTTATTTTCAGGTGAACAGTTTATCAAGTTTTTACAGCATGTGCTTTAAATATTTTGGAGGACAAGGTCTGACATAAAAGTGATTCCATTTAATAACAAGCTACATTATAACAGCATGTTTTAAATTGATCTTTGCCCAGTACATAAATCCAACGATAATCAGTCATAAAAATGTTAGATAACACACACAATTATAAGTCAAGTTCTCCCCACATGGTGAGAAATGTACTTTTGCAGGGCACCTGCATTAATTAAACCAACAAGACCCAGAAAACAAAATACATTTGGTATATAAATCTACACATCAAACTTACCAAGGGAAAGATAAATATTTCATTCATTTCATTTATTCAATTTTTTCTGATCTTTTTTTGAGGAGAAAAATACTTTTGAGAATGGCTGATAAAGAAAAGCAATCAGCACTGGTTTCCATAAAAATTGATGCCCTATGAAGCCATTTACTAAAGAGCACCTTGGCAGTCTTGAAAGAGTCAATGCATCTCACAAAGAGAGGTTTCCAGGAAGGAGAGAGAAGGTCTAGCAGAATATTTATGCAGTGCCATCTTAAAATAGGCTAAATAATTTATTGTGGCTCCTTTTCTTTCACAACATTTTGAAAACAAAATGCTTTTAAAATTGAATAATCATCGTAGCAAGGTGAATCTTTCAGAGATAACAGAAAAAAAACCTTGCAGAAATGCAATTAAAATTATGACAAAGTACTAATTAAAAATTGAGCACATGTTCCAATATGAATGCTTCTACATACCTAAGATACAATTCCGGAGAAATCTGCATATTGAACCTGCTATGGCTTAGACAATATCATTTGATAAAATCATATAGACCTTTCATTATCATGCTTATTTTATTTATTTTTAAATCTTGGATAATGGGTTTTACCTCCATGTTTATTCATATGTTATTAAAATTATAAAATTACTTTCCCATTCATAATGGCTTGAGTCTTCAGTTTTAATTTCCATTATTTTAGGAGTTGCCCTTAAGTCTCAGAAAATATATAAATATATATATTTTAGGTAGTAAGTATATATGTGTGTGTATGTAAAAGGCTCACAGGCACATGTAAGTAGATATAGTAATTATATAGGTACATGTATACATGTAGTATGCATATAAATATGTACATATTATGTAGGAGGGATGTGGTTTGTGTGTGTGTGTGTTGGTGTGTGTGTGTGTGTGTGTTGATAAGGATTTTGCTTTGATTCCATATCTTAGTATAATGTAGGCTCTCAGTAAGTAGGTAATGAGTGAACCATATTTCAAAATTTAGTATTAAATTTCAACTGGAAAATCATTATATATTCTTGAAAATAAACGATTCAACTTCACTAAGTTGATATTTCAGTTATATTCAAAGATAAACTTTTCCTTTGAATCGTATGCCCAAGTCTTTACCATTTTCTTGAGATGAAGTTTTGCATTTTTTTACCCTATATTGAAAATTTACTAGTGCTTAACAGCCCCTAATGAATTTTACTCTCCATTAATTAAAACAGATATCTTCCTGTCATATATTATTATCTGAATTTTGGATTCGATATATTTCCCTTTAGCTCTAATTTAAAATAATAGGAATGATGTTCTTCAAAGAAGTATATCCACTGAAATATAAAATAAAACCTAAATATATTTTCAATTCACTGCACAACAAGGACTATCTACTACCTATTATATAATCTAAGTTATAATACATCATAACAGGACGTTCCTTTCTTTTAACTTCAAGGCAATCTACCATGAGCAACCATCCT
The DNA here is from genome assembly GCF_018350195.1 of Panthera tigris. Taxonomy (NCBI): domain Eukaryota; kingdom Metazoa; phylum Chordata; class Mammalia; order Carnivora; family Felidae; genus Panthera; species Panthera tigris. The sequence goes on along the minus strand of NC_056668.1, from coordinate 99,525,278 downwards.
TCAAACTGTCCTTCATATGTTCTTTTTCACAGGATTTTATAAATAGACCATAATATTGTGAAATTCTCACTCAGGTAAATTTTTTTAAAACTTTAGTGGCAAATGGCCACTAGTGTGGCAAAATGGAAAAATTGTATGAAACAAAAATTATATAAAATGACAAATGTTATTTATTTATTCAAAAAAATAAAAAGCATGCTCCCAGATATTGCTCTAGGAACTCAGAATAACAAATAAGGCAGTTATGATCCATGTTCTAATGGAAATTAGTCTACTCTATTAATAGGAATATGACATTATTTACAAAATGACACAACACTTTTATCCACATTCCATCTCTTAAAATAATTTTTTAACGTTTATTTACTTTTGAGAAACAGAGACAGAGCGCAAGCGGCAGAGGAGCAGAGAGAGAAGGAGACACAGAATCCAAAGCAGGCTCCAGACTCTGAGCAAGCTGTCAGCACAGAGCCTGCCCAATGTGGGGCTTGAACCCACAAAATGTAAGATCATGACCTGAGCCGAAGTCGGACACTGAACCAACTGAGCCACCCATCTTGAAATACAGGTATTTTAAATTAGCAAAAACATTCACAGTTTACCTAGAATGAAATGGCTGTAAATATACTACTAATTATATACTGAGTGTACTAACTACAAATTAAGATATAAATAAGGTATCTTCCAGCTTTATAATTTTGTGTTAGTGATTCTACATGATCTCAAATTCCTGCCTCAGCACCTGGAGACTAGGGTACGGATCAATAGTGGCCTCCCTGTCTACCCTTCTGCCATCAAAATCTGAGGATACTATCTTTGCTAAATACCAAGGAATGTTATAAATCCCTCCGAACAATTGCACACACACCACCTAGTTTCACTTCTCTCATTTTTAGTTTGTTTTTAATCCTCACAATGTCTTCCTTTAATGCTAATAAACTTGCAACTTCCTCAAAACTGTTCAACTACTGGAAAAACAAAAACCCTCAGAGAATCCCACTGACTGCCTTCTCTGTGTCTAAACATGAAAGACTGAAGGATGCCAGAGAAATTCACTTCCCCAGACTGGATCAGGCGTGACACACACAGTTGTGCGTGTTGCTTAAAGTTCTAGAGTGCCGCGAGTCACAACCATCACCACTCTCCAAAGCATTTGCATAAGCCCCACTGGAATGGGAATAATTCCATGATCTCCAAGCTTAATTGTGTCCTTAAGCATGCTCCACTGTCCATCTACTTTTCAAATGAGCTTCCTCACTCAACTTTTATGCAAACCTAAGAGCAACGGGAAAACATTGCATGGTATCAGAAAGGGGAGTAATACAACCAAATTTCCATTTTAGAAAATTCTCTAAATGCATAGAAACAGGCCACTGGAGAGACTCAAGACTGAAGGCTACTGCGGTAGCTCACGTGAAGGATGTTTGCTTGAATCTAGACAGGAACAATGAGCATGAAGAAAAGGGCCAGATCTAAAGTAGGACACAAAGTCCTCTGCTGTGACCTAAGAGCTGAAGCTGATATGGCTAGAGAATTTTTTCCCTTGCCCCTTAGAAAGTTATCTTCTAGTAGAATGTCACAGAAAATTTAAAAAAGTGAACAAATAAAAAGTACAAAACAAAATAGCAAAACAAAACAAACAAACAATCAAAAAAACCCCAAAAAAACAAAACCCAAACCCAAACCCTACCTCAGAAAGTGAATAGCGTTTTTAACACAGAAAAAGAAAGTTAAGGGACATGGATCCCAAGGTAGGGGATAGGAGTTATACAATGAAATATCCTTAACAGATGAAGCCTTCTGGCGAACATATGATTTTAGCAAGGCCTTGACAGCAGTGAGCGAATGAACCACATGCGTAGCGGGGACGGTATGAATACCCCAGTAGAGGGACAGGAGGCAACACAGAACCTAAGCAGGCACTTACCCTGAGTCTGGAGAAACGACCGAAACAACCCGCACAACAGCAATGTGGAGTAGATTGCCTGCGGGGCCCCAAGGCTCTGTTCTCAGTGCTGGGTCCCCACCGCCCCCGACTGCCTCTTACGCGTGGCGGACAGGAGCCGGCAAGTGCCAGTTGGAAATGCACCCACCTTTGACCTCCATCCGGGTACCGGGGCCCTGAGATCCCGCCCCAGGGCTTGAGCCGCTTCCGCTGGCTGGCTTCGGGGCAACGTTCCGTTCAATCCTAGGACCTGTGAGGTGAGTCTGTCCCGGGAAATGCTGAGGGAGGTGACTAGAGGAGTCGGAGGTGGGCCTGGGGTCTACGCCTGTCCCTGCATTACTGATGGAGCTGAGGTGGGGAAGAGAAGGCGCGCACATTGGGCTCCTCAGGACGTGGCCTCCCCTTAAGAAGGAATCAGGTGCTGCGTGAGCGGTGCAAGCAGATGAATTCAGAGGGGGAAATTGGGGGCCTGGTCTTGTGCTTTGTAGACTCTTAAAGGATTTTGGCTTTACGTAGAGAAAAATGGAACCTGCTGCAGTTCTGAGCAGGGAAGTCACGCTATCAGTCTAGTTTCAGTTTAGTAAGGCTCTGGTTTTTGTGAGGAGACCAAGCCGTAGGGTATCACTTATAAATAGGGACATGCAGGGGCGCCTGGGTGGCTCAGTCGGTTAAGCATCCGGCTTCGGCTCAGGTCATGATCTCACACTCCGTGAGTTCGAGCCCCGCATCAGGCTCTGTGCTGACAGCGCAGAGCCTGGAGCCTGCTTCGGATTCTGTGTCTCCCTCTCTCTCTGCCCCTCCCCTGCTCATGCTCTGCCTCTCTCTGTCTCAAAAATAAATAAAAACATTTAAAAGAAATTTTAATTAAATAAATAAATAAATAAATAAATAAATAAATAAATAAAGACATGCATTGCAAGAATTAAGGGGCATGCTGGTGGCTTGACCCGGAATAGCAGTAATGAAGGTGGTAAGAAAGGGATTCTGGAACTAGATATTTATATTTATATATATTGTTGGGATGATACAAATAAAGCTTGTATAAATATTCGTATACATGTTTCTTTATGAACGGTGAGTTTTCATTTCCCTGCTATGAATGACCAGGGGTGAAGTTTCTGAGTAGTATGGTAGTTACATGTTTAGTTTTATGAAAACTGCACACCTTTTTGGGAGTGGCTGTCCCATTTTGCATTCCCATCAGCAATGTATGAGTGATGGCAATATTTTTTTATTTTAGGCATTCTCGTAAGTGATATCTCATTATGGTTTCAATTTGCACATCCCAAATGATGTTGAACATGCTTGTGCTTATTTGTCATCTGTATATCCTTATCAGTGAAAGGTCTCTTGTTTCTCGGCCATTTTCTAATTTTATTTTTTTATTGTTGACTTTTGAGACTTCTTTATACATTCTGAATATTCATGTTTTGTTGGATGTGCCCTATGAAATTTTTTTTCTCCCACCTTGTAGCTTGTCTTTCCATCCTCAAAACAGGATCTTTCATAGAGCAAAAGTTTTTATTTTTCTTTTATGGATGGTGCTTTTAGTGTCAAATCTCAGACCAAATCGTCTAGCTTTACATCCTAAAAGTATTCTTCTATTTTTCTTTCCTTCAATACTTACGTTTAAGTCTATAATTCATTTGGTATAATTGGTACCTTACCTTATTGTTCTTTTTTAAAATTAATTTAGGGGCCCTCATTTCTTTTTATTTCCGTATAGATTTTAGAATAGCTTGTGTATTTCTACAGAAAAATCTTTTGGGATTTTGATGGGAATTATATTAAAACTGTTGTTTATCAATTCAGGGAGATTTGACATCTTTACTAGGTTGAGTCTTCAAATATATGGACACATTATGTTTGTCTATTTATTTAGATCATCTTCAGTTTCTTTTATCAACTTTCTGTAGTTTTCGAGCATGCAAGTCCAAAACGTATTTTGTTAGATTTACATCTAAGCATTTCATTTTTTGTGCAGTTGTTATTTTATTTTTTTTTAATTTTGGTGTCCATGTATTCATTACTAGTAAGGACCTTTGTGGGGTATTTATTTATTTATTTATTTTTAAAAGTTTATTTATTTATTTTGAGAGAGAAAGTGAGAGAGTGAGTGTGTGCAAGCAGGGGAGGGGCGGAGAGAGAGAGAGGGAGAGAGAGAGAATCCCAACCAGGCATTGCCCTGTCAGCACAGGTAAGTTTCGCATTGTGAGATCATGACCTGAGCTGAAATCAAAAGTCAGACGCTGGGGTGCCTGGTGGCTCAGTTGGTTAAGATTAAACCTCAGACTTTGGCTCAGGTCATGATATCCTGGTCTGAGTTTATGCTCCACGTTGGGCTCTGTGCTGACAGAGCAGAGCCTGGAGCCTGCTTAGGATTCTGTCTCCCTCTCTCTCCCTCCCCTACCTTGCTCGCTTTCTGTCTCTGTCTATGTCTCTCTCTCAAAAATAAACATTAAACATTTTTTTAGAAGAGCTGGATGCTTAATTTACTGAACCACCCAGGCACCCGTGACTTTTTTATCTTGTATCTTTCAGCCTTACTGGTCTTGCTTATTAGTTCTATTCTTTTTTTTTTTTTTTTTTTTTTTTTTTTTTTTTTTTTTTTGTAGATTCTTTGAATTTTATATGTAGGCAGTGTGCAGATAGGGATAGTTTTGTTTCTTTCTTTCTGATCTGTGTAAGTTTTATTTCCATTTTTTGCCTTATTACACTTCCAGTACTATGATGAACTTCCAGTACTATGTTGAATAAGAGTAGTGAGAGTAGTCATTCTTGTCTTGTTCTCCATCTGTGGGGAGAATGTATTCAGTATTGCCTATTAAATATACCATTAGCTGTAGTGTTTTTTGTAGATGTTCTTCATCAAGTTTATTCTTATTTTTATCATATATGGGTGTTGAAATTGTCAAAAGATTTTTCTTTTGACAATTGATATGATCATGTCAAATGTCAAATGATATGATCATGTGACTTTTCTTTAACCTGTTGATATGGTAAATTGCATTGATTGATGTTCAAATATTGAACCAGCTTGGTATCTCTGGAATGAACCCCAGTTGATTTATGATTTTGTCAAGGTGGCCTGTGACACCGGTGGCAAAGAATTGCACAATGAGTGGAGCAACAAGCAGGACAGAGTTTATTCACTCTCCAAAGGAGGAGAGGGGCCAGACATCCAGAGAAATGCCAGCGCTGAGTTTCTCTTAAGCTGGGCCTTTTAAGGGATTTTGAAGGAAGAGGGTTGCAGCCTTGCCCATGGTGGGGCGTATGGTGAAGAGGTCTACTCTTAGCCAAGTAAAGCAGGAAGTGGCAGGGGCTCTGTCTAGGGCTACACCAGGATGTAGGTTGAGCTCAGGCTAGAGGAGAATATATTTTGTACTTGGGATCTATTTTCGGAGAATGTAGGGCACTGTGGCCTAGAAAAGCAAAGAGGGTCAAGTTCAGACACCTGTGATTTCTGTCTGTAAATGTGACTGGTGGTGGTGGCAGGGGTAGGGGTGGCTTTGAATAGATACCTTTCAGGTATATAACTTTTTAAATATATTATTGAATTCAACTTGACTAATATTTTGTTCAGGACCTTTGCATCTGTATTCATGAAGGATATACATTTGTGGGGCTTTTGTGTGTGTGTGTGTGTGTGTGTGTGTGTGTGTGTACTGGCCATTTTTGTCTGATTTTGGTATTTGAGTAATGTTAGTTTCATAAGTCGAATTGGAAAATTTTCCTTTGTCTTCTATTTTCCAAGAGAAATAGTTTTGAATTGGTGCTAATTCTTTAAATATTTTGTAGAGTTCTCCACTGAAACCATATGGACCTGGATATATCTCTTTTGGAGATTTTCAAAATGTTAGTTTCATAAGTCGAATTGGAAAATTTTCCTTTGTCTTCTATTTTCCAAGAGAAATAGTTTTGAATTGGTGCTAATTCTTTAAATATTTTGTAGAGTTCTCCACTGAAACCATATGGACCTGGATATATCTCTTTTGGAGATTTTCAAAATTGTAAACACAATTTCTTTAATAATTATAGGGCTGTTCAAATGACCTGCTTCATATTGGACAAGTGATCGTTTAATTTTTTTGAGGAATTGGTCCATTTCTTCCTTGTGTCAAATTTATGTGTGTAAAGTTGTTCACAATATTTTCTTGTTATTGTTTTGATATCTATAGTGTCTATAGTGGTATCTTCTGTTTCATTCCTGATATTGATAATTTGAATGTTTTCTGGTTTTTTTTCTTTTTCAGTTTTGCTAGAGGTTTGTCAAATTTATTGATCTTTTAAATGAACTAGCTCTTCATTGAATTTTCTATACTGTTTTTCTCTTCTATATCTTTCTATATCTGCGTTTCTCTTTATTGTGTCCTCACTACTGCTTGCTTTGAGTTTATATTGATCTTCTTTTCTAGAATCTTGAAATTAGACCTAGGTTATTCATTTGTGACTTTTCCTTTTTAAGATATGCATTTAGTGCTGAAAGTTTCCCACTCAACATTCCTTTAGGTGTGTCTCATAAAATTGATATGCTGTATTTTCATTCAGTACAATGTCTTTTTTAAAAATTTTTTGAGACTTTCTACTTAACCCATGGATTATTGACAATTAATGTTTTAGTTCCCAAGGACATGGAGATTTTCCTATTATCTTTATGTTAATGATTTCTGGCTTTACTCCATTGTTATCAGAGAATACACTTTCTATGACTTGGGTTTTTTTTTTTTATTTATATTTGTTTTATTGCCCAGAATATGGTCTATTGTTAGTTGCTATGGGACATGAAAAGAATGTGTATTCTGCTACTGTTGGGTGGAGTTTTAATTAGTTTAATTAGTCTATAAGTTTTAATTAGATCCTGTTGTTTGATGTTGTTGAAATCTTCTGTATCCTTGCTGATTTTCTGTCTAGTTGTTCTATCAACTGTTGAGAGAAGACTGCTGAAATCTCTAACTGGCTGTGGATTTGTCTGTTTCTTCTTTAAGTTTTACCAATTTTTGCTTCACTTGTTTTGCACCTTTCGCTGTGTCTTCTTGGTAGTTGATCATTTTATTATTATATAATGTTCTTCTCTTTCTCTGGTAACTTTCTTTTCTCTGAAGTCTATTTTATTTGGCATTCACATAGCCATTCTTGCTTTCCTTTGATTAATGTTTGTATGATATATATTTTCCACCCTTATTCTTCAAACTTGCCTGTATTATTATGCGTTAAATTAGTATCTTGTAGACAACATACAGTTGAGCTATGGTTTTTAATCCAGTCTGCTGATCTCTGTCTTGTAATTGCTATATTTAGACCACTTATGCCATTTACATACAAAATAATGATATGTTAAGGCCTGAGTCTGCCTCCCTCCCCCCACTTATGTGCCTTTTTCTTTATTTATTTTTGAGTGTATATTTGTAGAGTTTTTTTCAATTGGATACTATAGGTATTACATTATATATGCATAATTATTACTACATTCAACTGGGGTCATCATTTTATCTGTGCCTGTGACATACAGAAAACTCATTTATTTTCATATCCATTTTATGTCCCTTTTTTATATTTTTCTTTTTATATCCCTTGTTTTCTCCCATTTATAATATAATTGTTTTAGATATTTCCTCTACAAACATTTGGAACCACAGCAGGCAGTGTTAAATTTTTGCTTTAATAATCAAACATAAATTAGAAAACTCAGGAGGAGAAGGAAAACTTGGTACATTTATTCTGTAAGATATGATCCATAAGGCTACAAAGTTATCTATGTAGCCTTAACTTTGTTACTCACTAGCAGTGTGATCTCAGACAACTCACATTTTCCCCACTTTCCCGATTGTAAAATGATGGCAGTTTATAGGGCGCCTGGGTGGTTCAGTTGGTTAAGTGTCTGACTTCAGCTCAGGTAATGATCTCACAGTTTGTGAGTTCAAGCCCCAAGTCAGGCTCTGTGCTGACAGCTTGCTCAGAGCCTGCAGGCTGCTCCGGTTCCGTCTCCCTTTCTGTCTGCCCCTCCCCCGCTCATACTCTTTCTCTCTCAAAAATAAAAAACATTAAAAAATTTTTAAAAAATGATGGCAATTTGGCAAGTCTGTTTTAGATGTCCATTTCAGTTCTAGGGCTTTATGATTTTATGATTCAGATAAACCAATTAGTGATATAATTGTTTGTGGTAAAACACCAAGGGTCAAACTCCATCACTAAAAGAATGGTTACTCTTTTTTATTACAGCCGTACCCAGTTATATTTACCATACTGCTTTACCCTTTCTGACACCTTTGCTTTATGATTCCTGGAAGTCCTCTAATACACACATTCACAACTCACATTCACAGTTGCCTCTTTGACCTTATTATCTCTTGGAACTGCTCTATTTCCATGATATTAAACTCAGAATAGTCACTGCTACTCCCTTATTCCTAACATTCCTTATATTGCCCAGTTCCGCTAACTTCAAATTTTTCTTCTTCATGTTAAGTCCCATGATTCTAAACACAACAGAAAAGTCATCTAATTACTAATTGAATCCCCTATAAAGTCAAATAAACAATTCAAGAGAAGCCCTCAATTGTACCAGTCAATTCTTTTATTTATTCACAAATAAATATCAGATCTGTAAACATGGTCACATTTTTAATGATTAATGAAGAAAATTCTTCTTTCCATTCAGTTCTCACTCCATACCATAAAACTTCTTAACTTGTTAGACTGTCATTCAGTGCTTCCATTTCTTATATGTTACTCTAAAGTTTTTGTTTCTGATATCTGCTCACATACCTTCCCTGAAATTGAAACTTCAAAGGTCAAATACTCAGTGCCTTTGAATATAAAATTGAATGACACTTTCTCTTTTATCACAAGACCTTTCAGAGATTTGGCCATTTTCAACCACTAGGTGCTTCTCAGTTCCAGGATTTTAATTTTCTACCAACCATTAGATTTCTCCTTCCAGAGTTTTCTATTTTCCTCTTTTTTTCCTTATTGGACTTAATATCTCTGGGGGGGATGTCATTAAATAATTACCTGTATACTGATCACTGTCAAATTCTTAACTCCAACCAGATTTCTAGAACTATATATTTCAACTATATATTTGACCTTCCCACACAAATGTCCTACAGGCCTTTCAAACACAACATGCCCAAAATGAACTTCTTTTCCCAAGTTAGCTGTTTCTCCTGTAATTACTTTTTTCTGTAAATTTACACCCACCCAGTTATTCTTTAATTTCCCCATTCTTCACTACAAAGTATTTCCAAAAAAAACTTTTAAGTATACCGTCTTAATATTTCACGTCCCATACTATGTCTGTTGCCATTCCAGAAAAGCGAATCAGGCAAACAAAAAAGGAAAATGAAGAAGCAAACAAATAAGCAGAAATGTCCTTAGAGATACAAAGACAGTCATGATTAATTGGCATTACAGAAGTTAGGGGAGAAGAATGGGGTTCAAAGAAATCTACTATTAAATTGTCCAGTGCTGTGGACAGAAAAATAAGTTAAGGACAGTTTATTTTATATTGGTTTTGAGGACTAGGCTATTAGTCACATTTAGAAATGAATGGCAGATTAAGAAGTAAAGACAATGAGTGTTGACTATTCTATTTAAGGCATTTGGCCAATGATCACAGGGATGAGGGAGCAGGAGAACATGGCATTAAGAGCACACCTGGTAGATTCAGTGCCCAACAGTAAGAGAAACCATCTCCCAAGATAGACAAAAGGGAGGTGGACATTTATATCAATAATAACTAATAAATAATGATAACTATTAGCTTCCAGTTTTAGTACTTGCTTTGTGCCAAGCCCAGTGCTACGTGCTTTACATATACTTTGTCATTTAATAAGTTTTACAAAAATTCTATGTGTAGACTTTTTTATTAGATTAAAACTTTGCCTAAAGCTTCCTAAGTGGTAAAATGGAAAATCACACTACGTTGCTTTTGGCTTCTATTATATACAGCTTCACATTAGAGATAATGTTTTGTCCATAATAACGTAACAGAAAGTTTTAAAAATCCTGACTTGAAAATTATGATACACATAGGAAATTCCAAATGGAAAATCATTATTTACAAAGAACACTTTCTAAATGTGAAATTAGAGGTTAGGTTTCACGAATAGAATATCTTGAATGTGATAGCACATCTCACACAATATACTTTTAGGATGCTGCAAAAAATCAGGTTTAACATTTTGTCAGGGCCAGGACTTGGGTGAGGGAAACAAGAGACCCGGTGCAAAATTTAAGGAAGCCCTCACTCTTAAGGTCATGCAAGTGCAGGGTCACCATTCTCACTGGAGGGTGAGTGCTTCCTTACATTTTGTGCCTTTGGCACTTTGCTTGCCTCAACCTAGTCTTGGTCCTACCATTTGTCAAATTTAATAATATGCTTTAAAAATCTTATGAAAAATAATGCAGCATAGAAATTAGAAACAACACTTAAGGCAGAAGAATGTTTTATGTTCATAGACTCTAAGACTATATTGCTTCATCATCAAGTTGTGTATAGTATAAATTATTTAAAATATTAACTATTCAAGGTGAGAATGGTTAAATAAATCAGAACATATATAGTATATTATATAGCCATTAAAGGTGTATTTAAGTGATTTTAATGACATTACAAAAGTAGCATGTATAATATTAGGCAAAAAATAAGGAAGTTCTAAAGAGAATTTATTATCTGATCCAATTTATGTAATACACATCCATATAAAAATGTATAGGTATGGGGGTTCCTGGGTGACTCAGTCGGTTAAGCCTCTGACTTCAGCTCAGGACATGATCTCGTGGTTCATGAGTTCAAGCCCCGCGTCAGGCTCTGTGCTAATAGCTCAGAGCTGGAGCCTGCTTCTGATTCTGTGTCTCCCTCTCTCTCTGCCCCTCCCCTGCTCATGCTCTGTCTCTCTCTGTCTCAAACATAAATAAAACATTTAAAAAAATTTTTAAAAAGATGTATAGGTATGTACATGTTTAAGAAAAAAACAGAAGAAAATATATCAAAATATAAGTACTTAATTTTAGTTTGTAATCTTAGTAGTTATTTAAATATTTCACTTTATATTTTTCTATATTTCAAAATTTTTCTTTAATAATTCTAGATTAAGAAGAAAAAATAACTTTAAAATCATGTGTTTATTAAACATCTGCTTTGTTCCAAATGTAAAATATCTGGGAATTAAAAGATAGATTTAAAAAATTGTCCTTGCCTTCTTCAAATCCCACTCTTTATTCAAGGACACAAATCTCACACACACACACACACACACACACACACACACACACACAATTACTTGTGGTGTAATATAGTAGATTCTGTGCTATAGTGCAGAAAAACTGTCAGTGTGATAGCAAAATATGTTTGATCCTTAACAAAGTAGTTAATTTTGTGAGAAAATAAAATGAATTGTATGGAATTGCTAAACCCAAAGGATATTTCACTCTTTTTTCTTCTAAGTCATTTTCCATGAGAAACAGTATTCACCTCTAGAAAGTGATCAGTCGATGCCTAAACTTTATGTGTGGTTCTCCATGCAGCAATGAAATGATTGATGAAAAAGAGGTACTAATAGATTGAACATTTAGTTAGTAATCATTGTAAAGTTATCACTGCCCATTGAAAGGATATAACCTTTATTCTCTTTCATTTCTGTGCCTGTTTTAAGAGAAGTTGCAAATAAATTTTGACGTGTTTTGCTGAGCATGAATTCATATTTATATATGAACATTATATCTTTTAGGCTTTGTATATTATATGCTTTGTTAATAAAATTAAATCTAAGTGTATTTTCTGTGCTAATACTGCAAAATGCAGTAACAGATGTTTTCAGTTACTATGAAGCCATTAATTTATCTTACTTTGATAGGATGATTAATCTGCTTTATTTGACCTTAATAGTTTGACATGTTTTGTACCTAAGTTTTTACTATCTTTCAGCAATACCTATTATTTTACCTTACTCCATATGCAATGATAAGTGGAAGATTTCTTTGGTGTAACAGCTCTTTTTACTACTTAATTTCCATGTTTAATTATTCCTAATACTTTCAACAAATACCAGGATGCCATATTTAAAAGCCAAGTACTTTTCTTCTCTGTCTCTTTCCTTCTGTAGTCGCCCATAATTATCTAACTAGCTACTTAAAAATTACATTTCACAGGCAAAATAATTGAGACATTAAAAATATCAGTGACTGCCAAGGACTGAGGGTGGGAGGATGAAGGATGAAAAAGTGAAGCACAGGGCAGTTTTAGGCAGTGAAACTATTCTGTATAATACAATGATGGTGGTTGTATAAATTTCCTAGAGCTGCCATATAAATTACTAAAAACAGGGTGGCTTAGAACAATGTAAATTTATTTTCTCAGTTCTGGAGGCTAGACCTCTGAGATCAAGGTGTTGTCAGGGTTAGATCCTTTGGAGAGCATAAATATGAGAAATTTATGCCATGCCTCTCTCCTAGCTTCTGGTGGTTTGCTAGCAATCTTTGCATTCTTTGGCTTGTAGATGCATCACTTTGGTCTCTTCCTCATCTTGATGTGGTGTCTCCTATGTGTGCCTCTGTATCCAAACTTCTTTCTATGGCACTAGTCATATTGGACTAGGGGCCACCCAATGACCTTATTTTATTTATTATTTCTGTAAGATTGTATCTCAGATAAGGTTACATTGTGAGGTTCAGGGGGTGGGTAGGACTCAAACATATATTTTGGGGGTGGGACACAATTAAATCCATAACAGTGGATATGTTATGCATTTGTCAGAACCCACGGAACTTTACAGCACCAAGACTGAACTTAAGTATGCAAATTAAAAATATATATATTTAGGAAATCAGGAGGTCCTAGGAGGCCCCTTCAGCCTCCCACTGAAAGGGGTGGGGCAGAAGGTAGAACTAGGTAACTTTGGAAATGAATGGAGTTTGTAAGACTAAAGGCAAAAAGAACTGCACATAAACAGTGTACTGATTGGTAAAGTTTTTTTTCCACAGAGGTACAGATTAGCAATCTGATATTGCTGTACATGTGTACTAGAATTCAATAAGTGTGTAGTGGATAGTGGGAACCAGGTTTATCACTGTTGGAGTGGGAATTTGCAAATAGAAGAGGGAAAGACACTAGGGTTATTCATGGGGTAATGGATTAGAGTTGGAGGCATCGGTAACTGAGTTAACCAATGGATACATACAGAAATACTCATAGATATGTGTATGTACAGGGGTTAGTATACAAAGGTATATTTATTTGCTCTATCAATTAGGAGTGCCTAAAAGAAATGACATCCCAGGAGCAATGAACACAACTAGACCCCAGATATTGGTTTCTAATACCATTTACCATTAAAAGGAATGAGGGCTCCTTGCAGAAATGACTGATTCTCAGACTAGGACTGTGACAGGAAATAAACAAGTTGAGCCTCTAGTAGTAGAATTCTTATAGTGTTAGAAAGTTAGGAAGTGCTAAAAAAAAGTCACCTTAATGGGGGCAAATCAAGGAGTACAGGAACCAAGTGAAAGATTTGAGCAAATAAAGTATAGTACCAGATTGTGACTGGATTGTGACTGGATTGTACGGGGGCACTTGGGTGGCTCAGTCAATTGGGCGTCTGACTTTAGCTCAGGTCATGATCTTGCAGTTACTGAGTTCAAGCCCCATGTCAGGCTCTGTGCTGACAGCTCAAAGCCTGGAGCCTGCTTCTGATTGTGTGTCTCCCTCTCTCTCTGCTCCTCGCCCACTTTTATTCTGTCTCTTTCTCTCTCAAAAATAATTAAAAACATTTTTTAAAAAGTATAAAATAAATATCCATGATTCTATACTGATATAAACAAACATTGATTAAATTAATAAATGGGCAGGGGCAAATCTCCTGTGAAGAATACTTTCAAACAAATTATGTAGAAACTTTACCCTAAAGGAGTGGGAACATAACTCCCCACTCCTTAAGCATAAGCTACACGAAGCTTATGGTATAGAAAAGGGGAAATAAAGTTACAGTGGAGAAAACTGGCAGTACTTCAGCTAGGTGATCAAAAGCAATATCAACAACCATAAACAAAAACAAACTAAGAGAAGTAAATAACTAACAAGAACTAAAATTAAAAAGCAACCATCATAAATCATGTTGATTGTATGTACCCTCGATATGGTGAGATGAACATAGCACTTTATCTCTGTGATCTTCTTCCCAAAAATCCATTAAAAAATTACATTTCAGTTTGCAAATGTAAGCAGATCCTACTCCATCTCTAATTAGTAAACGTATTAATAACAATATTTGAAATGTAAATAAGACTTAGAATATATTATAGACTAAATGTTTGTGCCTCCTCTCCAAATTCATATGTTGAAACCCTAATTCCTAATGTGATGTTATTTAGAGATGGAGGCTTTGGGATGTAATTAGTTTTAGATGAGGTCATAAGGGTAAGTTTTCACAATGGGATTAGTGTCTTTATAAGCAGAGGAAGAAACATATGAGCTCTTTATCTCTTCACCGTGTGAGAACACAGTGAGAAGGCAGCCTGCCATCTGCAAGCCAAGAAGAGGGCTCTCACTAGGAAGTGAATCTGTCTGGCACCTTGATCTTGGACTTGCCAGCCTTCAGAACACTGAGAAATAAATGTTACTTAAGCCATTCAGTCCATATTACTTTGTTATAGCAGCCCAAGCTAACAAAGACAATGATTACAGTGCTTCAGGTACTGTTCTAAGCATTTGATATGTATTTTGTATTCCAATAAAATGATTCATTTATTATTTACAGAATTCTTGTGAGGTTGACTTTATTATGATTCTGTTATGATGCCCTGCCCATTATAGAAGTTGTAGATCTGTCTTTTGAACCCAGGCAGACTGATCTCAGAGTTTGTGTGCTTAACAACTGTGCAGTGCTGTTTCTTGACTACTTGAGGTCTATAACATGTCAGAAAAAAACATGATATTTATAAGTTTATGTATGTGTGTGATTTTATATATATGTTTATATATATAAAACTATATATATATATATATAAAACTATATATGTGTGTATATATATATATATGTATATATATAGTTGGAGGAAAGTGAGAGTACTCTGAATCTGCTATATATTTAGGACAAAGGATAGAGTGCCCAAACAATCATCTTGATGAAACTTTTGCTGATTGGTAGAAAATGGAATTACTGGCTACTCACCAGTAAGAACAAAAATGTTTCAGTGGTCTTCCAAACTCTATAAATCCAGTCTTTGCTCTCTAAATCCAGTGATGGCCATCAAAGTGTTCTTTTCAGTGAATTTCTGCTATTTCCTTAGTAGGGAAAAGCTAATTATATTATACTTCTTTGGAAGATGGAGTTCAGTTCATTCATATATAATGGATCTTTGTTATTCACAGATTCTGTATTTGTCAATTCACTCATTCACTAAAATTTATCTGTAACCCCAAAATCCATGAGGCATCTTCTGGGGTAATTGCTGGACATGTGCAGTGGGGCTAAAAATGTACATAATCCCAATTGAATTCAAACACTGCAACACTGCCTAGATTCACTTCTCATTCAGCGATGACCAGAGGATGGAGATAGTAGGTGGCAGTGTATGCAATACCAGAAGCTCCAGCACTGGCGGCAGTTGGATGGAATTTAGATCCCAAGTCTGGCACCTGTTAATGGGGCAGCCTCAGACAAGTCACCTAACATTTCTGAACCTCTTTTTCTCTTTTGCAAAATGAAGAAATTAGTCTATCAGAATTAGTTGCTTTTAGAATTTAAGATTATAATGTATATGAGAGATGTTTGTGCATAGTGTGCATGTATATATAATACATATACGTGTATATGTATTTTCTCTAGGAGCAAAGTTCAATATTTACTAATTTATTATTCCCTACTGATTTATTATGGGAAAGAGTTGAGTACTCACAAGTTAAGTGGGAAAAGCTAATATTTTTAGTAGATTTTTTTTAACCCAAAGTCAAAGGAGATAGAACCCAGCCCTGTCTAGGACTTCTGAACCATAAGGACTGTTTTTCTTCTGATTCCTCTCACTGCTTCCCTACTAGGAAGTAAGATGTGAGGTGGAACAGGCATATCAATAATTCCAGTTTAATCACTCAACCTTTTATTACTATTCTCAACCCAGTTGTCAAAGAAAACCTTTGGAATGTGGCCCTCCTCTCTGTTTTATGGCTTCCAAGATTATCCACAGCCCGTAGTTAGTGAAAGTGTGCCTTACACTTTTACTGGCCTCTGGCACTAACTAAAGAACTTATTTTTATATGGCTAGCTGCCTATGATTTTTATATTAACCATCCTTCTTTCTTACTTAATACACTTGCACTTCTGTTGGGGTATCAAATAACACAAACATCTAAGTTAATTTCCCTACTATTTTTCATCTTAGTAGATACTAATGAAATGTGAAGAGAGACACTACAGTCCTATTAGTGAGCTTAAATGGCTTTTAATTAGCTTAACTGCTAAATTTCTTTAACAAAATTGACACTTTATGACTACTCAACTCTTTAAAATATGTCAGTTTCTACTTTCTGAAACTGAAACAAGAGCATTAAATTCAGATAACATATTTTTAAGTAAGGTACTTATCCAGTTGCATTCCAGCACAGACTTAAGATATGATGCAGGTTTAATGGAATTTTAATCTATCGTGAGTACAGATAAAAAGAAATTTACAATTTGAGACAGAAAGTATAATACAGGTCAGCTCTATTCTTTCTCTTACTCATCCTAATTTCTAACATTGAAGCGTAGATTTATCAAAATAATTCACTAAAACAAACAAACAAAACAAAAAACTACTGAAATAAACTCCTGTTTCATTTCAGCATGTTTTCTTTGAAACTATTAGTTATGTTATTCCCTTAGGCCAAATTTTAAACACCTTCCCAATTCACTTTACTCTAATCTCAATAGTGTGATCTCTCTTGTACCATCTGAGGAAAGCTCTTCCCATCCCAACACTTTCCAAACCTTAATCTATATCCAAATCAGTGAAATCTTACCCATCTGAAACAAACCATGTTAGTATCTCCCATTAGTTTCATAAAATTTGCCACTATTTCCTCAGCCTTTGCCTCCCCTCCTTGCCCAGCACCATTTCTTAAGTCTTGTACAGTTAGTCAGATTCTTCCCAGATAGAGGTTCCTAAAATTGAGAATAGGCACTGGAGAGTGTGATGCTAAGTGAAATAAGCCATACAGAGAAAGACAGATACCATATGTTTTCACTCTTATGTGGATCCTGAGAAACTTAACAGAAACCCATGGGGGAGGGGAAGGAAAAAGAAAAAGAAAAAAAGAGGTTAGAGTGGGAGAGAGAGCCAAAGCATAAGAGACTCTTAAAAACTGAGAACAAACTGAAGGTTGGTGGGGGGTGGGAGGGAGGGGAGGGTGGGTGATGGGTATTGAGGAGGGCACCTTTTGGGATGAGCACTGGGTGTTGTATGGAAACCAATTTGACAATAAGTTTCATATATTGAAAAAAAATAAAATTGAGAATAGGCAACTATTGGAATAAGGACCACTTATTGCAATATCACTATGAGCAGAAGGAAAAGGTAAAGGCTTTCAGGTTTCTATTACAGAACTCTTGTTCTCCCTTGAGGGCCAAGGATGACTTGAGTAAACCGACAACACACTGAAGACATTAAACTACTCCTGTGAGCATTAATTTCTCACAAGGTGTCTCTAGATTCCTGAAAGTTATACTCATGAAAGCTACTCACACCAAGTATTTATAGATGATCACGGGATTGCTCCTGTGTATATCCTTCAATTTTTATTTTTAACTTTTTAAATTAAATTTTTAAAGTTTGTTTGTTTGTTTATTTATTTATTTATTTATTTTGAGAGATACAGAGAGCGAGAGAGCATGTGAGCAGAGGAAGGGCAGAGAGAGAGGAATAAAGAGAATCCCAAGCAGGTTCTGCGCTCTCAGCGTGGGGTCCTATGTGGGACTTGATCCCATTAACCATGAGTTCATGACCTGAGCCAAAATCAAAAGTTAAGTTGGACCCAACTCTATGTGTATGTCCTTGTGCTCCATGTGTGTATCTTTTTATAGAACTTCTAATTAGGGCTCATTAAACACTAATGTTTCCTCAAAACTTCTTTATAGCTTTTTTTAAAATGTTTATTTTGGGAGGGGGAGGGGCACAGAGAGAGGACAATAGAAGATCCAAAGTGGATTCTGCACTGACAGCAGAAAGCCCAATGTGGGGCTTGAACTCAGGAATGGTGAGCTGAGCTGAAGTTGGACGCTGTAACCTACTGAGCCACCCAGGTGCCCCTCTTTATAGCTTTTCTTATGTCCTCATCCTCAATGTATACTTAAAGGAAACAGAATTTATGATAAAGTTCACATGTGTCCCACTTTCCATGTGCCCCTGAAAAACAAACTGATTTTATAATCATATACTCTCATATTCTTTGTGCTAGTAAAAGTGACATACATTTTACAGCCAATGGAGGTAAATTATCCCACCAAAATGTAAATTTCCCAGGGTAATTATTCAAGTTATATAATCTTTTACTTTACCTGTAAGCGTACACTGAAAGTTACAAGCATACACTGATAAAAAGCATGAAAGAGACAAACTGAGACAGACAACCTTCTTTCTTTTAGGAAAAGTTTTGGCCTATTAAGACTGACACATACTATCCTGAATAGCCTAATGATCTTTTTAAATCTCCTTTCCTGTACTTTCATATCATTCCTGAGGTCTGGCTCAAACAGGAATAATTAAGGTATTGTTTAATGGAATGATGCAAAATGTGCATATTCCCTGTCAACCCCTAGCCTTTTTGCTTTTTTAGTCCTTTTGGTTGCCATAAGAAAATACTATACCTTATAAACAAAAGAAAATTATTTCTTACAGTTCTAAAAGCTGAAGTCCAAGATCAGGACACCAGCAGATTTGGTGTTAGGTAAAATCCCACTTCCTGGTTTATGGACCACAGTCTTCTCACTGTCCTCACATGGTGGAAAGGACAAGAAAGTTCACTGCTGTCTGTTTTGTTTTGTTTTGTTTTTAATTTTTTAATGTTTATTTTTGAGAGAGAGAGAGACAGAGACAGAGACAGTATGAGCGGGGTTGGGGCAGAAAGAGAGGAAGACACAGAATCTGAAGCAGGCTTCAGGCTCTGAACTGTCAGCACAGAGCCGGATGCAGGGCTCAAACTCATGAACTGTGAGATCATGAGCTGAGATGAACTTGGACGCTTAACTGACTGAGCCATCTAGGCGCCCCAACTGCTGTCTGTTTTTGAGTGCACTAATTGCATTCATGAATTCATGCTCCACCTTCATGGATTAACTTCCAAAGTCTCTACCTATTGATGCTATCACCTGGGCCTTAGCATTTAACTTAGAGTTTTGGGGGGACACGAACATTCAGTGTGTAATGCATTCATAAAAATAAGGCCAGCCCACGTAGTTGATGTATTTTCAGGATTAAAATAGCAACCCCATCAATACGAACCTTTAAAACCTAGCCTTCACAGTTTTAGTACACTCTTTTAGAGTACAAATACAGAGTGAATCACTTTTATAAATTTTTGGACTCTTTAGTTATGCTAGATAGCAGTGGTTATATTTTTCATTTAGATTTTTCTTGGAAATAAAAACATGTTGATTTGATTTCTTTTTTATACCCTGATGATTAATAAGCCATTGTTAGCAAGTTTCCTGAATAAATATTAAGCACTTATGTAAAAATGGAAGTTTCCCCTTTAAATGTATGAATAAAGTATTAGCGTGTTTATGGTAAAATACATTTGACAAACAATTTCTCATTAGCATTTCTTCTCCTTAGGAGAGCTATCATATAGCTGAAAAGAGAGTGACATCCATTACCTTATTGCTTTAAAATTGTATCTAAAATGTTCCCTTATGCATTTGTTTTGTGACCATCTCATATGTATTTCAATCTTAAAACAAGTAAAACACATGTTTTAAAACAATTATTTCATCACACCTTTTCTAAACCATAACATAATATTTTATAAATGGCTAGTTTTTTAAGGCAGTAAAATACACTGCTTTAAGAAGCCACACCATTGAAGCTCCTCTCTGCTAAGGGTAAACAATTAATATAAACTCCTTAAAAAACTTGATTTAAAAAATTTCTATTTGAAAGTTTGGGACATTTCATACCACAAGAGACTCTTAATGATAGAGAACAAACTATGCGTTGATGGAGGAAGGTGGGTAGATGGGCTAGATGGATCATGGGTACTAAGGAGGGAAATTTTGATGAGCACTGGGCGCTGTATGTAAGTGATGAATCACTGAATTCTACTCCCGAAACCAATACTGCATTGTATGTTAACTAAGTAAATTTTAAATTTAAAAAAGGAAAAAACATACTTTATTGCTAAAAAATGCTAACCACCACCTGAGCTTTCAGCAAGTTGTAATCACTGAGTACAGACCAGTGATTCTATTATTATATAGTATTATAATAGAAAAGATATAATATTATAATTACATATAATTATAATATTTTAATTATAATATATCTTTTATATCTTTAATTATTATTATAATATAAATATTATATATTATAACAAATTTAGTATGTGTTATATATTATTATAACAAACAGAATAATAATGAAAAAGTAAGAAATGTTCTAAGAATTACCAAAATGTGACGTGGAGACACAAAGTGAGCAAATGCTATTGGAAAAATGGCACGGATAGACTTCCTTCATGCAAGGTGGCCACAAACTTTCAATTTGTAAAAACCAAACCAAAACAAAACAAAACACATTATCTGCAAAGTGCAGTAAAGCAAGGGATGCCTGTACTCAGTAATAAAAAGAATAAACTATTTTGATATGCAAGTACAAAAAAATAAAAAATTTCTACTTGAAATTTCGGGACATTTCATATCATAAAAAATTAATAAATATTAATTATGTGGAATTAATCTTTTTTATTGTATTCACTTAATTACATGTGCAATTAATATGTAAATAATTAATATGTAAATCATTAATGTAAAGGATTAATTATATAGGTAGATTTTGTCAGAACTACATTTGTCAGTTTTTTCCTGACAAATTTGTCAGTGTACATTTGTCAGTGTAACGGAACATTGATGAACATACATCTTAAGATATATCTTTTGCCTTCTCATTAACCTCAAACTCCATTTTGAATGGTAGGGGGAGGAATTCTGTGAAGCTGGATACTGACCAAGTACTTTTGAACATTGTATTAATTTGGGTTTTGGTTTGTTGTTTTTTTTTAAGGAAGGCAAGATCATTTCTTGTTGCTGTCTCACTGAAATGGGAAAAGGGCCTCTGTATTTTTTGATCTTTGTTTTTGTAGGTACATGCAGTATCTGTCTCTTCTCCAATGCCTAATTTTGCCATAAATTTTTCTATGAAGAGACAATTCGTTGCTACTTAGTTTGTTTGGGGTATATGGAATTGCCTTCCATCATTCATTTGAAATAAATTTTAGAGACAAACTACATTAAAAACGAACTAAATAAAATTTTGCAGAGGTTCCAGTGCAACCTGGAATATCAAACTAATAAATTGAAATTTTAAAATGTGATGATACAGTGTAGAAAAAGTTTTTAGAACACATACGTCTACAGAAATCTTGGAAGGTATAACCTAAGATGATAAGATGTAACATGATGATCCACAAAAATAAAGTTTATTAGACAAAATAAATGCTTTTGACAGAAGGACAGATGTATTGATGCAAATATTTAGAAGAACTTAGGGCAAAATAGTTATTTGGAATTCAAAGTTAATAGTTTTAATTTGGTACTTGTATTCTCTTGTGCATACTCAAACACCCATCAATCAAACACAGTTCATTATTACCGTTAACTACTGCTCAGAATTTGGAGACATCCTTGTGGCTTTAGGGAAGCAGAAGCCAGCCCTAGTTTCAGTTGTGGTGAGAGTGAACTGTTCCCAAGAATTTCCTTTCCGAAGGCCTTTGCACATAGGTTTAAGGATTATGCTTTGACCTCATAACATCTTGATCAAAGCACCGTAATAACTGGCAACATGTTGATACTGGTTTGTCATTTCTTTAATCAGTAAATTTATCTCTAGATCTTTTTACTTTTGGTGAATTAAAATTAATTTTATTCCGATTCTTGGTAAATGAGATCCTTCCTGGTGCATTATTTACACTAGCTTCAAGAAGTAGGAAATTTTTATCACACTCCAAGGTCACTTTATGTGGTCAACTGAAGTTCCTTACATCATTTTTACATTTGCTATCATTGGTTTATTCTTATTAGTCAGTTGATTGTTTAGCCTTTTGTTTTCTTCCAAATGTATTTATTTTACACATATATGCACACATGCACCTGCTAGATCTCCTGGCACACTCTCTTTTTTTAAATGTCTATTTGTTTTTGAGAGAAAAAGAGTGAGTGAAGGGCAGAGAGAGAAGGAGACAGAGAATCTCAAGCAGGCTCCACACTGTCAGGGCAGAGCCTGATGTGGGGCTTGAACCCACGAACTGCGAGATCATGATCCAAGCTGAAACAAAGAGTCAGACATTCAACCGACTGAGCCACCCAGGCACCCCTGGCACACTCTTTTATATTAGTTCCTTCATTTCAGTCCCATTTTAATTGGCTCATCTGTATAATTTTAATCAAAAACTCAAAACCAATGTTTGGCTTAGTTGTGTAATAGCCTCTTACAGTGCTGACTTTAAATTTGTTCCTATGCAGATACTGGTAACGGTTGCTTTCCAACATGATTTAAACTGCTCAAGATGGCTTCCTGCTACCAAATCACTATTTTGTGCTTTAGTAGTAAAATATTGATTTGATAGCCTTGCTCTTATAATTTATTACTTCAATATCTATTGTTTGTGACCACCCACCTGACTAGAATATATGTGTAAGAGTGTATGTACTAAACCACTCTTTTATTTCTATCACAATGTTCCTTCTGTTTCCTCTGATGCAGTTTTTGCTTTTGAAGTCTTAAATTTCTCCATTATATAAACACTCCATAAATATTGCTCAGAATCTTTCAAAGGAAGTGAGCGCATCATTCAGTTGCTGTTGTACAGTTGCACACAATAATAAGTCCAAAACCACAAATCACTTATTTGATGTGAGCTTTTGCATGAAGATTTCATTTTAATATGAAATAATATCTCTGTTTAAAGAGGAATGTTACTTTTCATGTCACTAAATCACTTTACTAATTGTCTTCTAGTAAGTTTTATTAATTCCATTTGCCAAAATAAATTTTTAAAACGTTAAATAAATTACCATGTTCTATCAACTTGGTCTCTGTACTTTATCTTTCTTCCTTCTGGTATAACTAAGCCTGTCTACCAAAAGAATGTGTCCTGTGCAAACAGTGACAGGATAGGCTCTTGATTTTTTCAATCAGAAAATCTTCCTGGGGTGCCTGGGTGGCTCAGTGGGTTGTGTCCAACTCTTGATTTCTGTTCAGGTCATGATCTCAAGGTGGTGAAATAGCCCAGCATGGGGCTCCGTGATGGGTGGCATGGAGCCTGCTTAAGATTCTGTCTCTGCTCCTCCCCCACTCACTCTTACTCTCTCTCTCTCAAAAGAAAGAAAGAAAGAAAGAAGATCTTCCTTATTAAATCATAAATACCTATATGATAGGAATGCAAAGTCATTTATCTCCAAATTTCTCTTCCTTTACCCCTACCTTAACCTCCTCCTATGAACGCTTATTACAATGATTTGATCATAGCAGTTTATTATATTTAGGGTGTTGTTATTATAGTTACAAAGCATTATTTTCTGCCAAAGAATTGTGCTAAACAATTCCCATCCAATTTTCACAAATTGATACCATTATTACTATTCCTATTTTTCAGTAAGGGAAATTAGTGCTTAAAAAAAAAGGTAAAATTATTTGTCCAAGATCACATAACTATTAGGGGGAGTGCTGGGATTCAATAATAGGCATTCTAACTCCAGAGCCCATCTCCTAACCAACAGACTATAACTCCACATTCTCCTGCCTCCCTTGGCCAGTTTCTAACAGACATTACTTGCTGTGATGCTGTCTTTGTGTCCAGTCCTTAGTATCTCTGATGCACATTGTGCTTTAAGTGCAGCTGACCCAGCAGCAGCCACAATGTACTACTTCTGGTGCTTAAGACTATAAACAACAGTGCTTGTGGCAGGCAATTTTTTCAGACCGCTTTCCAGTTTTGCTCAATCTGTTCTCATTTCTGTTGCTTTGTCTATTGAATTCCTAGCTCTGTCTGCCTCTGACATCAGTTTCTGTTCTACATACTTGAAATCTCTTTTTTAAACTTTTAATAGAATTTACTAGGATCTAAATTCCTACCTATGTTAGATTGTGCTCATGCCTTTGATTTCAGATACACTGTGTAGCCTTGAGTGGATTGCATTCTTCAAAATCCTGTCTTCTGACTTATTATACATTCTTTCCACCAGGGAGAGATATTTAGATTTTGAGACTGACTCATATTAATTAAAATAACAAGAGATTGATGTATAAACCAGAATGCCATTATTTAAAGTGAAAATTGTGTTATGGAGATCAGGATAGTTAATCTGTTTCCAGCGGCTTTTCTTTCTAAAAAAATAACAAGGAAAGAAAAAAAAAATGAAAAGAGAATATTATTTTGGGAGTATAGAATCAAGGCAGGGGTAGAGTTGAATAATCTTAATTTATTCTATTTCACGGCAGGACATTTAACCTTGATATTTTCTCACGGGACACATATCTCCCTGAGAATGTTGGAGAAGTTGTGACAAGTTCCTGCTCACTGACTTCCTTTAGTTAGTTCTTGGTTTTAATAGTTTTTCCTCCAATTTGATTATGTTTTAGTTCTTATTTATTCATTGATTAATTCATTAAAAATATTTATTGAACACAGACCATGTGCTAAGCACTGACTAAGTCATGAAAACATATTAACAAAGCGGATATGATTTCTGTCCTCAGTGAACTTACAATTTAGTGATGGAGTCAATTATTAAAGAGGTAAACATACAGATACCTAATTACAACTGTCTTCATTACTTTGAAGAAAAAACTGAGTTGGTGTTATGAGACTGCAAAACAGAAGAGCTGGTTTTCTGTGGGAAATTCGAGAAGGTTTCCCTGTGGGAGTGATTTTTTAAGTGAGGGCTTAAAGGGTTGATAGGATGGACCCAAAAAAGTAGAAGAGACTTTTAGTCAGTGGGGACATAAAAGAGAGTCCTAAGTGGAAAATAGTTTGGATATTTTTAAGTAATTAATAGAAATGGATGTGTCTAGGGCACCTGGGTTTCTCAGTTAAGCATCCGACTTCAGCCAGGTCACGATCTCGCGGTCCGTGAGTTTGAGCCCCACGTCCAGCTCTGTGCTGACAGCTCAGAGCCTGGAGGCTGTTTCAGATTCTGTGTCTCCCTCTCTCTCTGCCCCTCCCCTGCTCATGCTCTGTCTCTCTCTGTTTCAAAAATAAATAAAAACATTAAAAAAAAAAAAGAAAATGGATGTATCTGGAGCTTAGTGCATGAATAAAAGAGTTGGTATTAATAATGTGAGGATGCAGAGGTGAAGATTTGGGAGGTAGAGATCATGCAGGGTATTCCTGAATTTTGGACTTTCTAAGAAAGACCATCGGGAACTATTGAAGGGTTTTTAAGCAGGGAAGAAACTGATTAGAATTGCTTTTAAAATTATTTTTCTGCTGTCGTAAAGGTGTTTAATTCATGTAGGATCAAGAATGAATATGGTTAGAATAATTAGCTATTGTAATTCAGGAATAAAATATGATGACTTAATGAATGGTGTTTTGGAGATGGAGAGAAATAATTCCAGAAATATTTGGGATATAAAATCAATAGACTCTCTTGTTCCTATCACGGATTTCTGAGACCAACCTAAATCATTCTGACCAATGTGATTATATAAGAAACTCCTTAACAGAAATAACTGTATGGGTTATTCTGCAGATGGCTAATATTTTCCATTATGAACTGATAGGATTATGCTTATGATTTTTACTTTCAGGGCCTCTTTCTAAGTTCTTAAGAGCAGAATACTGCTGACTCTTATTGATTGATTGCAGAGATCAATATTTTTTTTTTATTGAAATTAGTAGAGTATTGCAGAGTGGTAAGAGCTGTGAGAACAACCTGGAAGATTCTGGAAAAACCTGATCCCCAACTGCACAACCACTATAATCTCAGCCATTCTCTCATAGCAGTGTAAGTAGGTCTTTCCTACTGTTCATAAAAGGCTACATGGAAACAGTGATTATTAATCAGTTCAGAGATAAAGATGGCAGTACATCCAAATTCAAGGAGCTGGAGTTTATTTTCATAAAATATGCTTAAATAAATATTTTAAACCATGATGATATGAATTTTTTTTTCTCCAGAAGGAGTGCTTAATGATTTCAGATGCAGTTGTTTGGACAGGTCAGCATTTCTCCAAATTGAGAATGCTTTTTTAAAAATTGCAATAGTTTGAATAATTATAACTGTGTGATTAAGTGATTCAACAGCCCAGGACTTTTAAGTGTAGAATTGTGGTTAATCTTTTCCTTCAGATAATTTCCAGACTTTGCTATTCTACAAACTTAAGAGTTGATTTAAACTCATACAGACTGAAACTGAAATGAGCTATGAACAGGGAGCTACAGCTATGCTCTTCAGCATTCCAAGAAGTTCTTGCTGGGGCTGACCTGGGTGTTGTGGACATCAGAGTAGATACCACGTGACTGTCTGTCAAACAGTAATTTCTTAATTGCTATTGTGTGTCCTGTCTATACCAATAGTATTAACACCTTAAACTAACCTTGCATGTTTAAGTCACATCTCCCAAAACTAGTTTGTCATTTCCTTGAGATCATATAGTTTTGTATTTACAATAGCTTGCTTTCAGGCAGGGATGTTCAATAACTCTATGCAAAATACAATACCAAAAATTCTTGTTAATACCCTACCCGCTTTTTGACAAGTAACTTTGCATCATTCCTAGCACATACCTAAAAGTCACATTTTATTTTATTTTATTCTTTTTTAAAATTTTTTTAACGTTTATTCATTTTTGAGACAGAGAGAGACAGAGCATGAACGGAGGAAGGTCAGAGAGAGAGGGAGACACAGAATCTGAAACAGGCCCCAGGCTCTGAGCTGTCAGCACAGAGCCCGACGCGGGGCTCGAACTCACGGACCGCAAGATCATGACCTGAGCTGAAGACGGATGCCCAACCGACTGAGACACCCAGGCGCCCCTAAAAGTCACATTTTAAACATCATTTAAGAGGCATCATGTTATATCGTTTGACTCATAAAATCCCTGCCCCTTTGTTGCCTTATAGCAGGCTTAAAATTTAAAGTAATAGAATTAAATTCCTCACTCAAAACAAAAAAAGATAAAAATGGGAGGAAATTACTAGTACAAAAAAAAGGACTACTATAACTGGGGAAAACCCAAGCAGTAGTGTTACAGACAGCAATGTTAAAGTCATTTAAAAGTAAGCCTTGAAAAATTACATCTTTTACTTTAGGGAAGAAACCTATAGAAGCTTATGCAGAGAACTTCCAAAGATATTTTTAAATGGCACATACATTATTGAAGGCTCTTCTCCTATTTCTATTCTAACAATATGTAAATTATGAAAATAGTAGATTCTCCATGCAGCACTGTGGTGGCTATGTCTGCATAGGAAAAGCCAAATAGAGAGTTGAGACCATTACTTCAAATCACACCAGAAAGATTAATAACCCTGTGGATAAGGAGGAAATAGGAATGTTTTTAAACATCTACGTTCTTATCCATCACATACCTATGTGAAATCAATCTTTATTGACATTTCATCTATTCCCAAGGGCTGCAGTTAAAGGACAAAATCTGCTAATGGGAATCCTGACCTGGATTCTACCATGCTGGTTCTGAGTGAAAACATTAATTTTCTTAATAACATTCTTGTTTGTGAATGCTTTAAATATTATTTATTATTTTCCACTGCTTAGAATGCACATGCATTCAGAGAATAAAATGTAAGCATATATAATAAATAAAAGATATATGTGAGGGCCCAGAGAATAGAGTAAATAAATATAAGACAATAAACAAGTAAGGTCAGTTTCAGTTTTTTCCGTGTCATTCGCACTGGAGAATCTGAGTCTCAGGACCTATGGCAACACAATAAAATAACTATAGGTAATGTGTATAAAGCCCAACAATGCAAGCGCCAGGTAAATATATAGAGAAGTATGAAAGACTGCTTATAGTTAAGAAGGAACTTGCTCATTTTTTGGACTTCCTCCTATCAACTTACATACACCCACTTCCCATCAAATGAAAGGTAGAATAGCTCTAAATGTTTAATATTTTAGTATGCACAGAGATCATTTCCTGTTGTCACATCCATCATCACATTCTAGCTGCCCTTTTGTCCCTCATTGATGTTCAAGGCATATGAAGAATGAACCCACCACAAGATTAAATATAAACTATAAAATTCCAGTCAGAGTGGCTTATCATTAACAGAGGCTAGACACATGTTGATTCTTATAAGATCAGGTAATTAGCAAAGTCTGAGCCATTTGGCTATGTACAGCACAAAGTATCCCATAGCACCATGAACAAATACTGCCCTTTCTCACCCTGCAGATGCCTTACTTTGTTTGGCTCAACCAGAATTAACTTCTGTAATTTTGCTTTAGATGAAACTTATGGTGGATCTAAAATATTTTACCACCCTGCATAGGAAATTAAGGGCAATTTCTCATTTTTAGTATGTTAGTCTTCTCAATCTCTCTGACTTGAAAGGAATGATTTAAGATGGACAGAGGTAAGACACATCATAAGTGAACCTTTAGAACATCCTTGGACCTTTTCCAGCATAGCAATCTACTAAATATTTCTATCAAAAACAAAAGTGAGTCCTTTTGCTAAATTCACCAGTCTCACCCTTAAGATATCCATTCTTAGTACTTTGAAGAGAACTATGATTAGGAATGGACTGAACACAGGAAATCATGTTGTTTATAGGATTTTTGAAATTAGAATTCATTATTACACTGTTGTAGTTTTTCCACTGATAAGTATCTTGATATTACAAAATTATATAATATCCCCTCGATTGCAATATATTTCAAACTCCTAGTATACGCTTAAGTCCTCACTATAGCCTCAATTTTGCCTATTAATATTTTTAACAATTCCCTCCAACTCATCAAACCTTTTACATTTTAACATTCTGTCCACTTTTTTTTTTTAATATATGAAATTTATTGTCAAATTGGTTTCCATACAACACCCAGTGCTCATCCCAAAAGGTGCCCTCCTCTGGAAAGCAGTGTGGAGGTTCCTCAGAAAATTAAAAATAGACCTACCCTATGACCCAGCAATAGCACTGCTAGGAATTTATCTAAGGGATACAGGAGTACTGATGCATAGGGGCACTTGTACCCCAATGTTTATAGCAGCACTCTCAACAATAGCCAAATTATGGAAAGAGCCTAAATGTCCATCAACTGATGAATGGATAAAGAAATTGTGGTTTATATACACAATGGAATACTACGTGGCAATGAGAAAAAATGAAATATGGCCTTTTGTAGCAACGTGGATGGAACTGGAGAGTGTGATTCTGTCCACTTTTATACCCCTGTGCCTTTGCCCAAATTGTGTAGTACCCTATCAGCTTGGCATCGTACAGTGGAGCCCTTTGCGCTATAGAATCTGTATTTAAGACCTAAATTGGGATAGAGAAGGATGGTAATGTTATCCATGCATCCTCTGTGGCCCCAGTCAAGGCTTGGCATTTATAACTTATACTCCTATTTGATAGGTCCCTGAAAAAACTCCACAGACAGAGTGTGGATCCAAACAGGAATGCCTCTCTCAACTGGCATCTTCATTAAAAGTGTCTTTGCAACCCAAAACAATATTGAAATTCCTTTCTGATAATAATGATTGTAGTGATGGTAGTAACCATGATGATGGTGATGATGATGAACATCACATAGTGGCCATCATTTATTGAATACTTACTATGTGGCAACCATTGATCTAAATGTTCTACATACATTATTGCTAATACTTGCATCTTAATAAGTCTAAAATGAAACTCATGATTTTCCTTCCAAACATGCTCCCATTCCACCTTCTAGTCATCCCGTCTCAGTAAAAATCACCAATATCCACTCAGTTCTTGAAGCTAAAAACCACGAATCATTCTTAATTCTTTCCTTTTCTTCATGACTCATGTCCATTCTGTAGTTCCTAGCTCTAGCATGTTTCACATCTATTCCCCTCTATCTTCACTGCTACCAGCTAGTCCTGCTCATTAGTATCTTTAGGATGGAACTTGGAAAAATAAAATAAAATAATAAAAGTGGCACTGTTAATGCAGTGTGATATCCTGGGTTGGATCCTGGGGCAGAAAAGGGAGATTAGTGAAGAAAAAAAAAACTGCTGAAATTAGATAAAGTCTGTAGTTTAGCTAATGGTATTGTGCCTATGTCAGTTTCCTAATTTTAACATACACCTTCACTGTGTGAGATATTTAACATTAAGGGAGCCTGACTGAAGGATGTACAGGGAACTCTTTTTTACTATTTATCTACATCACTCTTCTGTACAATCTAAAAGTGTTGCAAACAAAACAAAACAAAAAAAGTTTTCTTAGCTTCCATCGTAGTTCCCTTCAATCCATTCTTCACAGCTGCTGGAGTGATCTTTTAATAATATAAATCTGACCATTAAAAGAGTTTAAGCATCTCAGAAAGATTAAAACAACCTGTCCAAGATTATACCAGCTAGGTATTAATAGCTGATTAATACCAGCTAGGTATTAATAGCTGAACAGGGATTCTCACCGACATTTGACAAGATTCAACGTCTCTTAAACATTATACTACTGAGTTCCCTATGTGATGAGTTCAGCACTTAACAAAAAGAAATCATCGTCTTCCAGCTTTGCACATATCCCATTCATGGTTTAAATTTGGTCTGATTCAAAATCCTAAGACATCCCTGTGAATACCAACTAAACTGATAGGCCAGAAGAGTGAAAAAGAGTCCTTTATGCTTTTCAACTATACTACATTTTAAAAGATTTGAGATAATGCAGGGTCTAAGATGTTCTTAAGGAATGAGAAAAGGTCTTCCTTTGAAGTTTTTGCAGTAGTCACAGTTGCGTTCACCATGATGGCTTACAGGGATGGGTATTCAAAAGGATACGCCAGCAGAGTGGGCACAAGCAGAGGGTCCAAATTCTGAATATAGAACTTCTTTCTTCCCTTTTTTATAATACAACAGCTGGATCATGAAGACATCCTTCTAAAGGTTAGCCTCTTCCCATATTCTAGAATATAGTGGAAACTGAAACTATTTAAAACCTTCAACTATTTTCAAGCTGTATTATTACAGCCTATTCATTTTAGGATTAGGACAAAAAGAAGGTCCGATATCTCACATACTGTTTTCACAGGGGGAAATACATTTAACAGTGAAACTTATTATCTTTAGTTATCTATGGGATCCTCTTTAGACCTAGCTTTCTATTAAACCGTATTAGCTTTAGTGGACAAACTTGGACAAAAGGATAAGATTATAAGCTACATACAGTAAGTAGTCTTTTCTTACCCAGTCATTTCTTCACCTGATAATAGCAGAAGGCAGGGGAATCCTAAATCCCTATAGTACTCATTTGATAAAGATTAATAGCTGTTGGGTTTAGTTTTTTATATTTTTCACTTGTTTTTGACACTTAAGTCTCTTAAAATGAGAACATAATCCATAATGAAGTAATATTGACTCAGAATAGAATCTGTATACCACAATAATAGGAGATCCTAAACTATTTAAACAAATCTGGTATCGCAATTTCGGAACTATAAACAATCAAAAAATTACATTTTAATAGGCAGTGAAAAATGCTGTTTTATGTTTATTAGATATCTGCACTTTATAAAACCTCAATAAAACTTACAGTTTGTGAGCATTTTTAAGGCATGGAAAAGCTTTTCCTTAGAGTTATTAATTATTATGAAATCTGCTCTCAGTACAAGATCATGTTTCTGCACAGCTGGTTATTCAGAAAAAAATTTAAGTTGAAATGTTTACTAACTTTTACAATGGGTCAAGATATGAAAATCATTTCATATCTCATGTTAATGGGTTTTGTAAGTCATATATTAACTTCTTAAATATTGTTATAGCTTTTTTAGTAAGGGAAATAATGCAAGTATGTGGGATATTGGTACACATATCTACATATATGAATATTTTACTTTAAAATCAGAATATATTTAATAGGCCTAAAATTAATATTTTTATATCTTAATTTTATATAAGTCTACTTTATGTTTAAAGAATTGATTATGTCTACATCCCTAACTCTATTGACTAGCAGGAAATTCTTATGTTACGTCTTCTGAGACAAACTGAACTACATGCCATTTATTTGCTTTGACAGTGGTTTGAAGTTCTGCAATCCTTCTGCACAACAACTTCTAAAATACTTGAATTATACATTCAATGCATTAAAAGATATAAATGTACAGTTTGGGATCATTTTATCTCTAATGATTAGAGTCCAAACACAAGCATATTTCAAAGACAACGTAAAATGTCAACGTGAATATACAATCTTAACACGAAGTTAGACATCCAAGAGAGCTAAGATGTAGCACCACAATGGCAAGGTTCCAGACACCTAAAAAGGATGGATTTTTCATACAATATCCATAGCCTTAATGAAAATAAGTAAAATAGATGCTCACAGTTTATTAAAAAAAGTATGTGCCTGAATTTGCCTTAAATGTTTCTTATTGGGCTAAATTTACCATCAATTAAATTCTCATCGATGACTTTATTATAAACAGAGGAGAGTGTGATTATAGTAGCATTTCAAGATTCAAACTTTAAAAAGAACACAGATGATTTTTCTTCTCTTGTTAAAGTCTCACATCACCTAAGTGAAAATGTGCTCAGCTTTGCATTATAATTTGGATCTTTCAAGGTAGAAATATATTTTGTATATTCATTCATATGATCATCTTTGCAATTCTTTTCTCATCATCTAATTTTACCTCACGTTTGTCCATAAGATCAGAGTCTAAAATATAGGAATGGAGCTAGTCCTATCCTGTCACTCTGAGTGTGAAAATCTTGTACATTTGGCTGGCATAGAAGAGATAAAAATATTTTAAGTTGCTTATCTCTCTAAAGGAAAGTGGTACATGTAATACTTGTATGTATTCCCTATTTTATTTAATATTCTTAGCTGGATTAACATTCCAGTAGAATTTTCACTAAAGTGGTAGAACGTTCATTCAGTTAAGCAATTTTAACATAGAGAAATCAAATAAGCCTACTAAATTACTGCTCTTATTTGTAAATGTTTAAGTAACTGAGCACAAGCTTTATTAATACTACATCTGCACATACTACTGGGCATATGCTCCTTTTACTGCTTTGGCCACCAGTGAGGAAGATAAAACTAAGTTTTATAATTACTCCTTTTCTGTTTCCTTCTTTCCTTCCTCCCTCTTTTCCTTCCTTCCTCCCTCCCTCCCTCCCTCCCTTCCTCCCTTCCTTCCTTCCTTCCTTCGTTCCTTCCTTCCCTCTCTCTCCCTCCCTTTCTCTGTCTCTCTCTCACTCTCCTTTATTTTTCTTTCTTTCTATTAGTTTTTCCTCAGAGACCTACTCATACTACTCCTCTTCCTCAATCTTATTTCCTTAAGGTCAGTGTGTATCTTATCAATAGAAAACCCAAGGAAAGTAAACAGAAGTCACTACTGCTGTCATGCTCTCACATTTCTTGCTGCCCCTTGCTCTCCAGACTCCTCCATCTCTTTTCATCACTTCTCTCAACTTTTGCAAGAACTCATAGGCCATACATATTTTAACTCTGTTCATTCCATCAAAAAATAATTACCAACTACCTAGTGTTATTAAGGCTGTGTGTTAGAAATAATGGGAAGAAAGGTAGCAGTAATGTGGCTATTCTAGAAATAAGATAAGATCCATGAAACTCAGTTTTGATCACAATATATTTTCCATAGCTGTGCAAAAAGATGGTCCTAGACACTGTGCTACAAAAGACCTTGAAGACAGTCTGTGTTCTCAAGTGCTTACAATATAATTGAAAAGCCAGATTCTTGGCACAGACAGGCAAAGTGACTGAAGGACACTTAGGATAAAATATTCCAGCATACCCAAATCATCATAAAGTAAACAGTGTACATAAGTAAGTGAGAGAATATTCAAAATTTAGTTACTGTATCAATAAAGGCCTACTGGATGAGGACATTTGAAACCTAATTTTGATGCCCATGAGAGATGTGTATTTTCAGCAAATAAAAGAATGACCACAGTAATTTGTGCAAATATGAGAATTGGCAAACTGCATGCTAAAAGATAGATTATTTGCTTGATTGTAACTAAAGTTACTTGCTGAGAACTTGCTAAGTTCTCAAAATGATGGTTATTGAATGGGCATATCAGAATTACATCAGGCGCTTTTTTTGACTACACATTGTCTTCTGTCTCTCTTCATTTTGTTTTGCAACATTCCTTTCTACTAGTTTGTGATGTCCCTTGCAGGGCAAGTAAGAGCGGAACTGGACTTGTGGCAGTTAAGATAGGCAGAGAAGAGTTTTTCAGAAAAGTTCTTCAGAATCAATATCTCTGCCCTCCTTTCTTTAAGACACAATGATTTATAGAAACGCTAACTTATTTTTTTGAAATGGAGTAACAGTGGTAAATGTAGTATCTCAGAACTGGATAGCCATTAACATGAGATGAGAGGTGATTTATTGTCGAACTCAAACCTGGTTCCTTTAAGAATAAAACATTAGGAGCTAGAATCTATGTATTGTTCAGCATTTTACACTATCTTTTACTCCATTTTGAACCTTGAATTTAAATATTTTTAAAATTTAATCTGTGCAGTACTGCATTACACAAACTGTCACTTACTTGATAAAGATGTTAGTAAATAAATCTATCTATCTATCTATCTATCTATCTATCTATCTATCTATCTTCAGAATTAACTTAAGCAGTGTTCAGCTATCACATATCTACATTTATAAAGAGAGAAGGGTATACAATCCAAATTAAGGAGCAGTTTCAGTATCATTTATACTACTAACTGCAAATCATAAGCACAAATAGAGAACAAACATTTCAAATTACTATGTTTGGCCCTGGATAGTTGAGGGGTATGTTACATTATAAATTACATTCAATTTCTAATAAATAATTAAGTTTTCTTAAATATTAATAATTGGGCTGTGTTCCTTAAATGAATTCTGGTATGGGGCTCAGGAGAAAGTTATGCTACTGTGGCCCCCAAAATAACTAAGGCCTAGCAAAGACCTCTTATTTGTTTAGGAAAAACTACTAATTTAAAAAAAAAAGACTTCATAATTCACTTTACACAGCCATACCATGAATTAAGCTAAATGTTTTAATATACGTTGTCACTTCAGTTTATCCTTGTGATTTCTTTTGCATTAGAATTACAGTTAATTATAGCTGATTGAGTTACTTTAATGTTAAGGTTTGATATCATGTTCAACGGTTATGTTAAAGATGACAGTTGAAGTGGCTTAGAATCATGTTGAAAGACATAGTGAATCTATTTGGAATATAAACTCTTCCAAACGTAGTACACCAAAAGTTAATGTGAATGTGTGATTTAAACTTCCTCCATTAACCCTTTATCAGATGGTCTTCAGAAAGGGGGAGCATTTTCATTTTTTTCCCCTTCTCTTTCATTGTTTTTCTTGTTGAGGAAGGTTTTCTGAAGGCACCTGTTAACATTTTCTGTCCCCCCCCCAACCCCTACCTCCCTTCTATTGCCCGCTAGAAAAGTAAAAGCATCTAGTTAATTGTTCATTACAAAGAGGAACAGATTTCACTTTTGAATCCAAATCAGGTGAAGAAGAGCACAAGTAGGGAAAAAAATCCCAATTCAATTTAATACATATAAAATGTCCAATTTAGATAGACTTTGAGGGTTTCTTTTTTTTTTCCAATTACAGTATATGGTTAATAGTTTACATATTGACAGACTTGTTTTTATTAAAAGTTAGTTACCACAGAACAAAAACAAAATAAATAAAAAATATAAAAAGACATTTTAAGATAAACTTTTTACCAGAATTCGGGGGGGGGGGGGAGGGGGAACAGCCTTAGAATTCCAAGCAACAGGTAGGTGAGTGGTCAGAAAGTTTATACTATAAATAAGGAAAAACTACCGAAAATATGTGGGTTCCAGAAACAGGTGGTCTTAATACAAATATTTTACATTTGTATCTTAATTTTAATTATTAAACTAATATTTTGGATGCAATGGCAAAGACAGAGGGCATTTCGAAGGAGGAAGATCAAGGTTTTGAGATTTTAAACATAGGTTCCATATTTTTAAAGCATTCGCTGATGCATTCTTGATTTCCAGTAGTAGTTGTAGTTTTACTGTTACAGGTTTTGACTTTTTTCACCAGACTTACAAATGATCTCACAATGAAGAGAGATATGTTGAATTACTGTCTCAGCCTAGGTACAAAGAGAAGTGAATTGGACATTCTGTCATTAGGTGCAAGGACTCTCATCCATCCCTGGTCTTGCCTTGGCGCCTAATTTGAGCTCAGCGAATGTGCCCTCAGTCACAAGAGTATCTTGGTGCTGAGTCAGAAACAGACGTAGAAGCAGAGCTGTCAGGAATAGTGAAAGGAAAAGGGCCAGGGAGAAGAGAACTGCTTTTTGTCCCTGCACATACTCAGATGACATCTTTGTATTGGCATCGTTTTTCAAAAGAGCTAACTTGACCACCCCCAAGGTAGGGAAGTTATGCTCTTGTTTAAAATACTACAAAAGTCATTATATCGTGTTCCATCATCTGAATAAACTACAAGCCTAAAAGTAGTAAACTGTGTAATAGCATAAAAGCCCTGTATTGACATATAATACAGTATTGGTAATGTGGTACTTGTCATCATCAAGGGAACAACCTGCTAATTGAAATAAATTATTCAGGGGCGCCTGGGTGTCTCAGTTAGTTAAGCCTCTGACTGTTCCCATTCAGGCCATGATCCCACAGTTCAAGAGTTCGAGCCCTGCATTGGACTCCTCGCTGACTGCACAGAGCCTGCTTGGGGCTCTCTCTCTCCCTCCCTCTCTGCCTCTCACCCACTCACGTGCTCTCTCTCTCTTTCTGTTTCAAAATAAATAAATAAACTTAAAAAAATTATTCAGGTTTTTTTTACTTACGATTATATTTTTTGATGAAAATTGTTTGATTTTGATACAACTTAATACACTGCAAACTATCAATTCCCTACACTAATAAACAAGTGGATAGACTGAATATACTAAAGGAACAGTTAACTAGGTATGCTGGGCCTTTTTGTCACTGGGTCGTAATGAGGAAAGCGTCCTTTTTTCATCTGTGTTTTAATGTTAAAGATGTAGGGGTTGTGTCAACCTCAAATTTATTATAATGCCACCTTGGCTATATGTCTTTAATGTTTACCACAAGTATTATTTTCTATTAGAATTTTAAAGTTATGTGAAAAAATCATCTACATCAGTGCAAGGAGAAGAAATGATACATATTTTCAAAAATATGTATATTATATTCAGGAGTAAATATTATCAGAATTAAAAAGTCTACCCAAATTATTCCCTCTTCACAACCAGTAACCCCTGGTATCCACCTTTCCTGATAAGATAAATCATCTCCTTCATTTTAGATTTCATAAAAGCATACTAGAAATGCTTATCTCTATTTATTATTATTGCTACTATTATACATTTTAAATAAAGGATAATATTTAAAAGAAGTAAATAGGAAAATGAATGTCTTAAACAGGAACTTTTCTTCTCTTGCTTTTGCTTTTAAGATTTCACTTTTTCAAGACAAAAGGTCTTGTCAAACTAATAATGCTCTGAAATTATTTTCACCTGTTAAATTTATTCTAGAAATAGAAAAGTGAAAAGGAGCACTTGTTTTTCATTTGACTTGTGTTGCATATTTATAAGATATTAGGATTTTTTACGGTTGAGGACTTAAATCACAGTTTGACTGAGATTTGTCCCCTATGACCTAAACAACAAAAGGAAACAAATTGAAAGATAAAAGAACTTTTAAATTCAGAAATATTAATTACAGTGTTACTTTTTACATGTGAACATTTCCAAAGTGAAGACTCATAATTTCATCCATCTTCACTTGGACATTAGCTAGACAGAAGCAAAGAAAATAAATGCATAAAACTGAAATTGTTATACATGTGAGAAAAAGTGCATAATTTACATGTAAATATAATTCAGCATATATAAACTATATACATGTATATACAGTGTATATACACATATAATAGTTATACACACACATATATACATGATTGCCCAATTACACATGTGTTATTGCTCCTATTTTAAAAGGCCTATAGTATATTATTAAACTGAATTCTTATATGGTGAAATTAGTGATATTATTTATAATCTGTTAACCTGAATTTTCAGTTGAGGATTTTTGAGCTAAGTATAAGTTATAAATGTCTAAGTTCAAATTAAACTAAATTTAACATGGAGTGTTTTTTTATTATCGTTTCCTCTCATCTTGTTATAGTCATATGTCTCACATTTTGTAAAGCATTACATTAATGTTTCCTTTGTTATAGCTATTTTACATTTATTGGCTCAGACAACATAATTCCAAATGGATAGGACTCTGTGAACAATGGATTTACACTAAGTGAATCAAAATAATATGTCACAATAGTTAAAGAAAATTCCTTATGTTATGCAATTTCATTATCAATTTTTATAGTGCTAAACCCAAATATTCTTCTCAGATATCAAGGGTTTAAAACTAACATTCCTAGTTAAGGGGGGGAGGGGACAAATTATCAAAGGCTCAGTCATTAAACTTTCCTTGTGATCTCTCTGTAAATTTTTATTTAAAGTATGGTGTTTATCATCCATATATATATATACATATATATGTATATGTATGTATAGTTTTTAGTATTTTTCAATTGGAGGAAATAATGTAGCTTTTAAGATAAAAACAAAAGCATCCATGTAAGTAGTGCTGGTATATGATAATGTTAAAATTATTACTGAGTCATACTAATATTTTACTTTCAACTATTTTCCACTAGCCATCTTACAGTAAAAGAACATTACAATACATTTTATTAATTTCAAATATTATTACTATAATTTGTAATAAAGTAGCAATGAATAAATAGCAGATATCTGCCTGATCTGGGTCTGCTTCAGTCTAATTGACCACCACTATGAGGTAAACTAGCAATCATTTTCTCAAAAATAATGTTTTACTACAGCAAAAATATGGAACAAATCCTAATCATAGTACCTATATTAATACCCATGGTACTTTATGAAAACATACCTGGTATTATAAATTAAATCTAACTTTAGTAATTCTAATAGACAGCTAAAGTAAGTAGCCTAGCGAAGGGGGTAGAAAACTCCATGGAAGCAAAAATTTATCTCCCTTGAATACAAAATTCCATTCTCATATAAATTTGTTTTCACTAAATAAAATTTATTCCTCATTCAAGAGTAAAATTACTATCTATATTTAAGGTAAGACATTCTTTCTGTATTTAATAAATAAAATATAAACATAATTATCAAGTTATATTGTAATTTGATACGGTTTATGGACACACATTTTTCAAATGTCAAAAGCACCAGGATCATTAGGGATTGTACTTTAACCTGATTTGTATAACATGCCATGTTATGAATGTGCGCATGGTTATTAAGGAAATGATGGTTACTGTCAGAAATATCTAGCTTTGCATTTTGAATGTTTATTATGCACATGCTTTCTACTATTCACCAAAGTATTTTATTAGGAGGAATGGAAACATGATAAATCACTAATTTAGAGGGACTCTATAGATAAGCTTTTAAAACACTTAAAGGTGTTTAAAACACTGACTTTCTGTGCTTAAAAAAAGGCTTCAAAGGAGGGAAAGATGATTAGAAAGAATAAGGAAAGTGAGATAACTATGAAAAAGCTAACTTAGGGGAAAGTAAAAAGACGCGGAACATAAACCAAAACGGGAGAATGACACCTAATTAATTGTGGATTTGATCCTCTTGCATAAGGAAAGCTACATTTCAATATTGTATGTAGAGAAATGGTGAATCATGTTTTCCTTCATCTGCAGTAATTCCACCGTACCTCAAATAATGGAAGACAAAAGTTTTAGGTACAATGTGCCAAATGCAAGGCAGCCCTGAAAAGTTGCATTTTTGTATTGATATATGTGGGGTTTTTTTTAAATTTTATTTTTAGGTATACCTGTGTTGATACCCATACATAACTAATCAAGAGACAGATACTTATAAACATGTTTTTCTAGACATTCATGGGGCTTTTTTTTTTTTAAGTGCAATGCCTTAGTTTTTATATCAGTCACACAGCTTTAGAAGCTGCTGGTCTTTTTAATGGAAAAAAAAACAAAGTAATGTAAGGCATTAGTGACTTGTGGTGAATTACATTCAACACATAATGATAATTTCTACTAAGAGCAGCTTGAGAAAACTAACAGAGAATACTGGCCCCTCTGCGTAATTCTGCAGCAACAGGGTCTGTGAATCTCTGAAGCTCTGCTGCCCTCTACTGGCGTAATGAGATAAGTGCCTGCCTCAAAGCTCAGGTTTCTTTTTATCAGTTTAGTTTCCTCCACAAACAAGACACTGGCACCTTAAAAATCCAATTTTCTTTGGTTTCGCTCACATGCAAATGGATAATAACTTGGGTTATTGTGAGATTAATTTTAAACATCATACAGTTTAATATCATACAGAAAGAAAACCTCATTCAGCATCTCCTGTCTTAGTTCAAGCAAGACTGGGGCCAGTTGCAGTAGTGGCTGAAAAAACCAAGTAACTAAATATAGCAGTGACCACTTGTACAGATAACAGCATTCTGACAGTCAAATTGGCTACAAGGCCTTAGATTTTGATTGTGTGTGCGTGTGTGGTGTGTGTGTGTGTGTGTGTGTGTGTGTGTGTGATATTCTGGTTCATGTTTTTAAAAAGAATAGCAATTTCACTTTCCTTTTTCTTTCTGTCATTTACTATTTTAAGGTGCATGGATCCTTGATTGCCTCCTCTATATAATCCTATACTTCTTAGCAATCTAGTTACTCTATTTTCCCCCAATCACAGCCTGCCTAGGAAAACCGGTGCGTCACTGGGGTAGTGAGTTTGAGATTCATAATTCAAGACAAAAATAAAAGTGAACTATATAAATCAGATTTTTTTAAGTCCCGACTGTGTCCTGGCATGTGATGGGGGTGGTGGGTTATAAGATTTATCAACATCACAGTGCATCAAACTTATTAATAAACCAGCTTTCTGTATAACAAGTAAAAGAAAGGTTCAAAAAAGTGGGAGCACAAAAGGCACGGCATAGCTGTGGTTTCAGGTCCAAGCTTGGTGTCCTCTATATATAATGTATTATATTTTTCAAAAACTCTTTATTAGGAAAGCTATACCAGACGCATAATCACTATACAATGATTAAACATTACCTTTACAATTTATAATCACTGAAATTACAGAATAAATATATGCACATTTCTTTTGAATCTTTGTGTGTGAGAGAAAACATTAAAAGTGCTTCCTACAAAGCTGTTAGTGATATATACCCAGTTGCTTTTTTGTTTTTTTAATATTATATATATATATATATATATAAGAAAGTGCAGATGGTCTCCAAAAACTCTTGGCATCAGGATGAAGTGTCACAAAGAGGGTGCTCATCCCTAGGTATGTGCCTCTGGCTGTTAAACCAGGCCTCCACTTCATTAGGATCCAACCTAGAATATGACCTTTCCCAGGGTGGTAGGCGAGAGCTGTACACTAGGGGTGAAGGGAAGGTGAAGCTATGAAGAGGAGAGGAATGGATCAAACCCGAAATAATTAGATAGTGTTAAAAGGGAATGGGGTGTGTATGTTTGTGTGTGTTTTGTGTGTGTGTGTGTGTGCACGCGCGTGTGTATGCATGTGCAGGTTTATACGTCTGCATGTGTGTGTACCTGTACCAGAAGGAAGAGGCTGCAGGTTTAGGGACCTAATGGTTTGCAGCGATTGGTGATTTGCATGTGGGTATGTGTGTGACAGAAAAAAGAGTGGGTGAGAACATTCAAGCAAGACCCGCCCCCTCCCTCCCCGTCTTGCAGTTTCCAGGCATGCAGCAAACTGCATTGTTAATACATGTACAGAATCTGTGCCATGATGGGAAGAGGAAAGAAAGCCACAAATGTCAATTTGTTTTCCCCCCTCCCTGTCAAACGAAACTACAACTAAAAAAAATTACTGAAAATAAAAAGACACGTTGAATTTTACTTAATTAGGATCAATACAACGATCCCCAATATACCTTATACATGGCACAGTCAAAGTCTCAAGTTTCAGTATAAAAAAATAATGATAACATTTGCTGGCAAAAGTCTGCGAAGGCACTTCATTGATTAATGATCTGAGTATGGCCCTTCCTCCAAATCACATCTGAGAGGGGAGAGCATACATCTGTATTTTCTAGTTATCATGCGGTTTCAGTCCTGTTCAGGGCAGGGAAGTTTGTGAGAATGGAGTTATTGGGACAAGTGTAAAGGGAGCAAGGGATATTTCTTTTATTTTCCTTTTCTTTTGAAAAAAAAAAGCACTAATTTATTTTTCTTTTTTCGTTAGAACCTGTATGTTGTCTTCTCCAGGACTTCGAGGTAATCCGGCTTGGTTTGAAGTTTGGCCCTTAACTCGAGGTAATCACTTTTTTGGGTTTGGTGGTCTGTGAAGCCCTTTCCAGCCGAGAAGAGAAGGGTTTCTTTGAGCCTGGCGTCCTGCTGTAAGTCTGGATATTGCATGCCAGGAGGGTGGACGTGCAGTTCCTTTAATTTGGGCACTGTGCCATAGAGACAATCCACGAATCCCACTGTGCAGGGGGCTGGCTGTGGCCTCTCTCGGTCTAGGAGCATACTGCCACCGCCACAGCCTCCCCCAGGAGGAAACAGCACCACCCCACCATTCTTCTCATGGTGGCGGAACCCAGCCAAGTCTCCCCCAGTTCCCGCAACTACCCCAGAAACCCCACCAACTGCTGGGTGGTGAGGGTGAGGGTGATGATGATTCACCGTCACTATGGTGTTGAGCTGGGAGCTGGACACTGCCAGGGCCCACTCCTTTTCTTTTTCCAGCAAGGTCCGGTAGTTGCTGTGGTTCTCCTTGGGTGTCTCCGCAAACTGCTCACTTCCTAGGAGAACCTCACCTACTCCTGGTGGCTGTGTCCCAGGACCCCCTCGTTCTGCACTCCCTGACTCCTGGACTGATGAAACAGCCACCTCCTCCTCCTCACGAGGCTTATAGATGGGGTTGTTGCACATTTGGGTCACTGGGTGGGGGATGTACTCATATACATGG
The DNA here is from genome assembly GCF_018350195.1 of Panthera tigris. NCBI lineage: Eukaryota > Metazoa > Chordata > Mammalia > Carnivora > Felidae > Panthera > Panthera tigris. The sequence continues at coordinate 99,481,906 of NC_056668.1, read as the reverse complement.
CCCACAGGAGGGGCCTTCTCTGGGGACGAAATAGTCGCTCGGCCCCCACCTCCACTTCCACCTCCACCACCCCCACCATCCTCAAACAGCCGGTGGCATTGCATCTGGATGCCGGTAAGGTCCACCCCTTCTTGTCGCTTGCTCCTAAAGGGCAGCTTCTTCCGGCGCCGTCGGAGCACGTAGGCAAAGAGGCCTGCAGCAACAAAGACTGCTGAAAAGAAAAGAACCAGCAGGCTGAGAATCAACACAGAAAGTGGCACGGGGCCTCCGGGGGGAGAGAACTCATAAGGTGATGCACTCGTTGGCCCCCCAGCAAGGTGAGACTCTCCAGGCTGGGCTGGGGATGCTCCAGCTGGTGGGACGTGCAGCATCTCTGGGCAGAGAACTTCCAGCTCAATGGTGCGCACATCGCGGTGGGTGAGGTTCTCAGGGCTCCTGCAAAGCACATCACCCACCACGCTGACTGAGCTGATGGTTTCAATCCACTGTTTGAAGGGGACCAGGTCACAGGTACAGTCCCAAGGATTCTCATTGAGGTCTATCTGGACAATGGCATTCAAGTGTTCTAGGACGCCAGCCACAGGAAGGTAGAGGAAGTAGTTCTTTCTCAGGTTGAGCCGGGCCAGGGATGTGCCTGCAAAGGCATCTGTCGGGAGGGTCCTCAGCAAGTTATTGTTGAGGAATAGCAGCTTCAAGTTGGGCATGAGGCTGAAGGCTGCAGGCTGGATTTCTCGGATGACATTGAACTCAAAGTACAAGTAGTGCAAACTCTGTAGTCCTCGGAACATGCCTGGTGTCAGCTTCTCAATATCGTTGCCATTGAGAAAGAGGCTCTTTAGGTTGGGCAGGTTGATGAAGGCCCCATCCTGGACATAAGAAATACGATTGTTCCCCAGATGCAAGAGATCCAAGGAGGAGAAATTCCAAAAATCAGAACGGTATATTTTCTGAATCAGATTGCTACTCAGGTAAAGTTTCTTGGCATTCAGTGGCCTTGGAAGAAGTTCAGAAATGTTGTTAAATCCTCGCTCTTTGCAGTTGACAGTCAAGCCAAGGTCGTTGATGTGCAAATTACAGGTACACCCAGTAGGACATATAATGGGAATGGGTGGTCTGGTCTGGTAAGGAGCAATGGGAGGTTGGTTTGGACCAGGGTATAAAGCTTGGGATGTAGAGGGTGGCCTTGGTGTTCGGGGCTGTTTGGTGGGCTTGGGCTGTTTATTTGAGGACTTGTATTCAACAGAAGAAGCAGTGAAATGGACAGAGGACAACATTGAGGAAGGCTTAGTCGGCCATGCATTCTCCTTGCTTGATGACAAGTGGGGAATCCCCAAACTAGCCTCCACCTCAGAGTCAGACAACAAGGGACAGAGTTCTGTCTTCCTGATTTCTCGCAGATCCTTTCCATGGAAATGGAAGGGGGTCTCACAGGTGATGTCTCCCACCAGGGCGGTGTAAGGAATGCGTTCCAGCCAACTCTTTAGCTGCACAATCTCACATGTACAGTTCCAGGGATTTTCTTCCAGCTGGAGCTCCATCAGGCTTCTGCCAATGTGGTCTAGCATTCCTCGGTAAAAAAGAACCTTTAACCTATTTCCACGTAGGTCCAGATGGGTTAAGGAGACAGCCTTAAATAAATTGGTCGGAAGCATGGGGATGAGATTATCATTTAAAATCAGAACTCTCAATTTACTTAGGTTCCGAAATGCCCCACTCTCAATACGTTTAATGACATTGTAATCTGCCTGCAGATATTCCAGACTTTCCAAGCCAAGGAAGGTGTCATTTCTGAAGATGTCTAGTTTGTTCTCATGTAGATATAACCTCTTTAAGATCTTAAGACCATTGAAAGCTCCTGATTGAATGTCCTGCAATGCATTGTTCCCAAGGTTAATGGACACAGCGTTATTCAAATGAAGAAAACTGTTGGTGTACAATTTCCTCATTGAATTCCTTTGCAGATACAGTTTAAAAGGTCTTGACCAGAACTCAGTAATCTGACTAATATTTGTAAATCCTTTACTGTCACAATGTATATGAAAGAGGCTTTCTTTAACTTCACAGTAGCATGGATCAAAACAGGGCTCATCTATTTCCTCTGAGTCCTCTATCAGGGGAATCGGGGTAGTCCATCCTAGAGCAATTGTGCTTAGAAGAATTATCCACAACATCCTCCCTCTGTGAAGCATCTCAGCTATGGAAGATTTCATCGTTCGTAGTTGATTACAAAACTGCAACAGAAATAAAGATGCAGATTTTAGCCTTTACTCACTCGTATGCACTATTCTAATTGACTCCTACATTTGGAGCTTTTTAAGAGTAATACAAAACTTTAGTAATTGTTGACCTGGCACTCGAAATGATCTATCAACCTGCTTAATATGTCCTGTATTTAAACTTGGATGACTCTGAAATATTGTGCCATGCAATGCATTTTTCCTGAACCAAGCCATACTTGGTAAAGAGCATACATATCATACAAACAACAGCAGCCTTCATTGCCTCCTGTAGCAATCAAGGGACTGGTATACAGGGATGTCTTTTAGATATAGGCAGATTCAGTAATAATGGCAGTAATTTGGCCATTACACCTGTTTGCCTGTTAAAATTTGCCTTGATTTCAGAGGTGCCCATTATAGAACTGATTGGGATTCTGACAGGAAATAAGTATTCTTTAAACCATAGGCTTCTACTCATAAAAAGCCATGGCATACCACAAATTTATTAGATTAGAGTGTGATGAAGTATGAGCTCATTGCCCAGTATCAGATGTTGAGATGTATACAATGTTGGGTATCTCTGGAAAACTTAAGATTTCTCTTCAGAGATGATCACAGTGTACTTAATTATAGTGTATGCTCAGTATCACATTATCCCCCCACCCTATTTTGCCCAAGCACAGATTTTTAACATCTCCTTTGATTAAATAATTTTTACACAAGTGTATCATTTGGCTTTTTAAACCCTTTAGGAGTGATTAGCCTTTCTGAAGAAAGGCCCGTGCAGTCATAAGAGTTAGAGATAATGACAGCTAAAGGATGCTGAGCCTGGGAGTGTCTGTATTAAAACACTTGCAGAGCTTAGTTTGGAATGTGTATCTGTGCCTTCAATATCAGCTGAGGAGTCCTGTGAAAAGCTGGATGGGCAGGTGGCTGGTTAGAAGACAGTTGGGTAGTTAAAGGCAAGAAAGGGTGGAAACCTCAATTCTTACCTGCTGATAATTGATCTATCACATGAAATACATTTCAAAGAAAGACATCATTCTTTTCCAATCAGAAGAAACAAATACTGTGTACTATTCTAATAATACAGAGCCTTCCTCCATGGCTCTCTTTCCTTGCCTTATATCATCAATATATGGAAATGCGTACCTAAATAAATTATATTAATGCAGTTTTATTAGATTGCCCTTTCTGAGTCACTTAAATATCAAATTGGAATAATTATTTTTAATCAATAAAAATAAACCCGAATTTTTAGCACATATTTTCTCTCCACACATAAGATACATACATTAAGGAAATATTTTGCCAACCCTTTGAAAACACAATGATATAATTTACAGGGAGAGTGAAAAGAATAAATCTTCACATTCAACTTGCATATAATGTACACAGCTGTAAGGAAAGGAAGACCCATGAGAAAGCAAAGAGAAATCTGCCTCAGGCATGCAATACTCAATTTTTAGAAACAATTAAATGAAAAAAGAGAGAGAGAGAGAGACAGAAAGCAGATGAGGCTACATTGCAGTATCAGTTAGTCTTCCCTGTCTCCCTTATAAAATATTAAAATCTACTTAAGTTATTTCTTCACCATTTTAAAATGTTTTTCTTGTTACTGAGGTCCCTGAGATTTAGGTAGGAAAGGCTCCAGATGTCTTTTGACTTACCTATTTTGCAGGAGGTTTTTTTTTAAGTATTTAACATTGGAAGGAAAAAAAAAAAAAAAGCTTGAGTTTAAGGATTCTCTCTCTCTCCCTCCCTTCCTTTTGCTGAAGCTGAAGCAAAGGGGGATAGAGGGGGTGGGTGGGGGAGACGAAGAGAAAAAATACAAGCAGCAAGCTTGAGACGTGCTGGGAATGCAATGGGCCTTTCAATGGGCTTCTTTAGAATGCAGAACTGCCGCTTGGCACACTCAATAGAGGAGGGAGGAGAAGGGGCTGCTGCAGGCTTCCAGCTTCGCTGCTGCCGCCGCCGCCGCCGCTGCCGCCGTGGCTGCTCTCGCTGGGTACCGGCAGCACATCATTGGGCACTGGGAGGAAGGGCGGGAGGGAGGCAGGCAGGAAGGCAGGCTCAATCTCAGTGCAGAATCTCGGACTTCTCTTGTGCTGGCTTTTTTTTTTTTTTTTTTTTTTTATTATGTGCTGTAACCCTGGATCCGGCTTTCCACGTCACGAAAATGAGCTCCAAGAAGGGGAAGGAACGCGCTTAGCTTGGGTCGGGAGCGAGCACTACGAAGCCCTGACTACAGAGAGTGTGTGTGTGTGTGTGTGTGTGTGTGCGCGCGCGCGCGCGCGTGTGCGTGTGTGTCTGTGTGTGTTTAAGGGGCAAGAAAAGAAGTGAAGGGATCGACTTAACAAATTGTCAAAATAAGAAACACGGAAGCAGAGGCCAACCTAAAGGAAACATTCCTTTGGTGGGGAAGGGGGAGGGGGAGGGGTGTAGGCATTTTTTCCCTTTAAAAAAAAAAAAATACTGTTTTTAACTCTCAAGGAAATCATCTGACTGGTTTGTTCTTCTGGTTTCCAAAGCTCGTCTCTCTAGTGTAGACTGGTTGAAAAGTAAGATTATCCTTTGGAATTATCCTTTTCATAGCACAGACATTCCCCTTCCAAAGGCGGGGATAAAGGGAAATTCAGGTCCCCAGAGAAGAGCTGGATCTAGCTGATTCTGCTTAGGTGTCCCGAATAAGAGCTCAGGCAGCCTGAGGGACTTGGACTGAGTGTCTCCTGCATTTTGCTTCGATCTCTTTGCACCAGGAATCCTTTTGTTGTGCTGCAGCTCAAAGCCTTCGATTTCCCCTGGATTCAACAGCCATGTGTTTGCTTCCACCTTTTTAAAAACAGAGACAAGCCAACGCAGACCACTTGGTAACAATGGCACATTTCACTTTCTTCCACTGGGAAAGACCTCGCGGGGATAGGGGGCAGCATTTCAGGAGATATATATATATATATATATATATATATATATATATATATATATATATATATAATTTCCGCCCCCCCTCGGCCCTCCTCATTCCTCACTCCTCCCTGCCTCCCCCCCCCCCACATGCTGTTTTTGGTCCAAATGTTTCTCCGTGATATTTTGGGGAAGAGGAAGGTAGGGAGTCGTGAGAGTGGGGGTGATTGAGCGAAGACGTTGCAGTGAAGAGGGGCCACCAGATCACACGAACCTTCTAAGAAGGCTCAACTGACGGTTCTACAGTCCTACCTGCTGGGAGGAAATTCAGCTTAGTGGGGAAACTGGAGAGAGGGAAGTGTGCAGCAAGCGTGTCTAGTTAGCGGGAACTGTAATGGCATCGATTGCCCTGTGTCTTACCCCCCCCCCACCCCCAACTCCTGGGGAAGGGAGGGACTTTCTGGCCGCTAAAGAATTGGATTGAACCTCAACTGCCCAAGGACTCAAAGTTAGCGGGTAGAGATGGCTTTCTCTTAAAGCGCTTTTTACAAAACCAAACTTTAAAGAAAAACCACACAACTCATGTTATCAGTTCTCCCCATTTTAAATATATGTCAGTCACTTAATGCAAGAAAACATTCCCTAAGAGTCAGTCATTAGGAGATTCCCATGATATTTTGCATTTAAAATGACCGCACAAGTGTCCACCGCTCCAGAGTAGCTAAGATTGGAAACCGCGATCACAGACTTAGTAAGCAGGCAGGCAAGATTCTCTAACACTATATGTACACCCTTAACATTCCAGACCCACCCTATTTCTCATGTCCCCGCCGAACAGACCATCACCGACAGCCTGAGCTCAGAACCAGAGCGATCCCATCTCCTTCACCAGCTGCCAACCTACCCCCTCCTCCGCCGCACACACCACCTTTGGTACCCAACGTGCAGAGGCGGTGACTGTTTTCACGGATCATATCGGAACCCATGATGCGATGGAATCGATGGGTAACAACAGGGAGGCTTCCCTGAGCCTCTCGATGATGGTAAATGACCATCTCTGCAATCGTCCTCCGTGCTCTCCTTAACTACATCCCCTCAAGTTCTTGGTCTGGTCCATGTCCTAAAGGCTATTTCACCCCTTCCCTTTCCTTTATCTCCGTATAGCGTGTCTGAGTGATAGGAAGAGCCCCAAAAGTTAGAGGATGAAGGGCCCTGAAGCCCGTTGTCGCCCGCTTCCTGCTGGGAGCGCCGGGCATCATTTGTCCACGGGGAGGACAAGAAGCCCTTTCTCCCCACTGTGTCCCCTTCCTCTCTCCCCCTCCCCTATGCCCGATCTCCGAGCCCACTAATCTCTCCATATCTAAGATTAAATATTCCAATATGGAAGCAAAACGATCTCTCCTAGAACAAATAATTAAAATGCTGCATCATTCATTTTCTGAAGAGGTCTGAGCCTTCTACAGATCCTTTTCTAATCTGCTGTCTCCAGGCAAAACGCACAATGGGTATGTTTAGAAATGGAAAATGATTAAAACCCCAAGCCGTTTTCCTTCTTTTACCGCACGAGCGAGCGACCCACTGGGGGAGGGGCCCTTCGCTCCGCCACTTGGCCTATTTGTTGGAGTTACTTACAATTTCCTCCCCCAGGAAAGGGTCTGGGGTATGTGAGTCTCCAGCACCTTCCCTTCTATCTTTGTCCTTACAACTAAATGATCCAGTTCAAAAATGCAACAAACCCCTAGCACCTGTGAACGAACAGCAGCCACCGAGGCCAAACTCTGTTCTACAATGCACATCCTGCAAGCGAGAAATCCTGGTCTCAATTAGGCAAAGTAGGAAAGGATGGCGGCGAATACCTATCCGCGCCGAGCGCTCTAGATCTCCGACATGAGCTCCGAGGGGCTTCCCAGCGGGAGGTGCAAACTCTCTGGGCGGCTGAATTGTATCCATTATGCCGTAGGCTTGCAGTTCCTCTCCCTCCGTCCACCAACTTTCAGAAAGGCCACCAAATCACGCTTGTAATCCTTTTAAGTGTTTCCACCTTTGAGACTCGAAGGGAAATGGTCGCTGCATACCAATGGGAGAGCCGGGCGCTCACCTAGCGCGACGAGACCAGTGACAGGGAGCTCACGATCACAGTTCTGTGTACCCTCGATGGGAGGCAGGCAGCGCGAGTGTCCTAGGACTGGGTTCTCTCACTTAAAATCTCGGTACTCTCGGTTCAGCGTCGAGCTTCGTGGTCCCCGAGAGTCCTGGCTAGGTCTCTGGGTTTTATTTATTTTTTTCTTTCTTTCTCTTTCTGGCTTCCTGAAAGGTTGTCACTCAGTGCAATCCCTGCCCAAGGCCTCCTTGAATCTGAGGAGATGGGACTAGCCCTTGCCTTCTCCCGGTGTCTTTGCTCTTGACCCTTTGGGTAGGTGGGAGTGGGGGTGGGTAGTGTGTAGATGAGAGAAGGGGTTGGGGAGGGGAGGGAAGGAGGCAGGAAGGGGGCGACTAGATCCCAGATCCCAGCATTGGCCAGACGGCGAAGCGCGGGGGGGGGGGGGGAGGGGGGGCGGGGGTAGAGAGAAAAAGAGGATACAAATACAACGCTATGGCTGTACACACCAAATTCGACTTCGACTGGGGCGGGGGGAAATCTCCGGCAAAGCACGAAGGTGAAGCGATCCAGCGGGCAGAGAGTGAGCCCCCCTGACAGCTCACCATTCAAGCACCCTCACATCTCGAGCGGGAGAGGGTGGGAGGCGGGGAAGGGGACCGCGGAACGTTTCAGGCCAAGGAGACGCTCGCGGCAGCGGCATCTTTTAAGACTGACCTGCTTTAAAAGTGCCACTTTAATGGCCTAGGAAATAACTAAAATCGGATTACACGTTACTCACCAACGTCTGCACCTAAACTGGGAGCTTCAGGTCGGGTTTTAGGAGGCAATATAGGAAACGCCAAGCTGGAACCCGAATGCAAATCCATCAGCTGCTGCCCCCAAATCGCGCACGGAGGGAGAGGCGCTCGGGAGCCCCCAGATCAGCCCATCGCGGGAGCCTCCGCCAGCTTGTCCCCCCTCCCCCCCCCGCACCCCCGGCCCCTCCTCCGCGCCAACTGTGTAAATCAGCCGCCGCAGTCCTCTCGCCGCGCATCGCAGGCAAATCCCTGCTTAGGAAGCAAGGAAGCAAGTGATCTCTCTTCTCTCTCTCTCTCTCCTCTCTCTCTGTCTCATGCTCTCTCTCATTCTCTCTCCTCTCATCCCCCCCTCCCCCTTTATCGGTCACAATCTGGCAGCTCTACAAAGAGAAACCTTGTAAAATTGAGTGGCAGGAAGTCAGCATTCTGTGTCTGTGGATTGATTTTAACTTTTATTTGCAAATGAGGGGTGGCTGTTTGGAAAATTACAGCCCAGGCTCGAAGGGGTTCGGGCGGGGTCACCAAATTAAGAGCATCTGAGCTGTGTTGATGGGCGGTATCGCTAAACGCCTCGTAGAAGCTGTTTCCAAGTGATTTGCAGTGCCCCCCCCCTCCCCGCTTCATGATACATAGGTGACATTTTGGAAGTACACATATTTTCTCATCTGTTTACACTTGCTAAGAGGGAGGAAATAAAACTAGGGTGAGGGGCGGTGTGGGGGGCATCTGCTGGAGAGATGCTGGGTACCATTTCGTGACCAAGTAAATGAGGACACTTGAACAATTATCGCACCTATGTGAGAGTATTATTACAACATTATATACCCACTGGAGGCGACCATTACCCCCACTGCAGTCATACTAATGCAGTCATTTAATGCTCCATTCAGTCTGCAGTGTAAACCAACGCAGATCTGTTTAATAGATTCTTCTCATCAGCGACTGTGTTGGAGAGAGGGCAATCTTCCACTAACTTCAAACTGAATAGAAAGTAGTCCCAGGAATCATCTTCGTATCTCTTGCCATCCCTAACTGAAGTGAATGGAACAAAATTATCCAAGACAAGCCAAGTTGTGTAGCTAGTTTATAATTGTAGACATAAACTACCTCGACCCTGTTTTTAAAAGCTCTCAAAGGAGCTAACTCAACCCTGGCAAAGAGTACTCTCTTTCATATGTGGAAATCTTTGAGAAACAGGCCTGGAGGTATGATTTTAGCCTTGATTTAATGGATTCACTATACACTATATTATGCCATTGTTACTCTATCTTATATGTGTATTATACCACAAGTCTAGTGTCTGTATTACCTCCATTAAAAGAGAGAAGATGATGGAACTGGTCAGAGTGGAAACCAGGGGCCTGTGGAATTTCTTTGGATTTTACACATATATTAGCCAAAGTCAGTATGGCAACTGTGTTTGTTGGTTGTGCATAGAGTGAATTTAGATGTCCTGTTCTAACATAGTGTTTCAATTTGTTCTCCACAATAGTGTTAAGACTTTTTAGATTAGTAGGGTATCTCTAGGGACCTAGAAAGTGGCAAAAACAACATGATATCAAAACCTATACTTTTAAATATAGTTTTTCAGATCTGCTGGCCCAGAGTTGAATCCCTCCTCAGTACTTTCTTGGATAGTAAGTGCGTCTGTGTGGATTTTATATATGTGGAGACATGGATAAGAGAAGAACACTTGTTTGGGGTTTTTCACTTACTAGTTCTGTAAAATTGAGTTTTAACGAGATATATCCAGGAAAGGTTGTGAAAAAGGTCATCCCTATAACAAATCAGTCTGATTTAGGAGAAATAAGCTACATCAGTAGGCTGATGAGTCATAAAGATGTTTCTGGCCGTTTCAGGTGGTTGCTCAATTTGAGGAGAATCACTCCTGAGTACGCCATATTCTATGTGGGCAGGTGTGAAATCACACACATGCCCCTGAGCCTCAAGGCTGGAGGCTATTAGAGTAACCCTGAAAGAAGTCATTCCTGAAATAGCTGCATCTCTTTAACTTTTTGGAGCTTTTTTTAAATTTTATTTGATTTTCAATGTTATTTGTTGATCAAAGAACGCTGAATGTGTTAATAGATTAACTCTGACCAGATGTTGGTTATGATCTGTTGGTACTGGGGAGCTACAGAAGATTGAATAGCTAGAATGGTTCAGAGTTAAAAGTGAGTGCTTCCAACACAAATATTTCAGGTCAGATAAAAATGTTGTGGGCTAAATGATTGTGACGGGCCTTTGAGTGATTCTTTGTTGTGATTTTTTAGTGCATTTTGCAAAGGTATTTATTTACATGTCCATAGTTTTATTTTAATTGATTTATATTGTGAAAAGGAAGAACTGTTATGAAAATACTGTGTTCTTTATATGTGATGCATAAAGGATGAAAGGAAAATGTAGAAATAACATTCAGAATGTAATTAAATATGGTTATATTGCTGATTTGACATACGTATTTTTAGTTCCAAGGACAACAGTATTTCTCAATTTCCTTTTAACTGTTCTGTCATTTTCCAGAGAGAGACAGTGGTATTAAAATGAATAAAGTCGGGGCGCCTGGGTGGCTCAGTCAGTTAAGCATCCGACTCTTGATTTCATTTCACGGTTTGTGGGTTCAAGCCTCACAACGGGCTCTGGGTTAGCAGTGCAGAGCCTGCTTGGGATTCTTTCCCTCTCTTTCTCTACCCTCCCCTCCTCTCTCTATCTCTCTTTCAAAAATAAATAAATAAACTTTTAAAAAATAGAAAAATAAAATGAATACAATAGTTACATTTTTTCTTATCTAGTATATATTTTACTCCCTCTGATTTAAATAAAATAAATACATTTTGAAAGATTTAATACTAATTTAAGTAACAGTAGAGAGCTCCTTTTATCATGGAACATTCACCCAAGAAAGTTCTAAACTCTGCAGTAATTTATGATTATGTATGGCATACCTAAATCATCTATATATCGTATTCAATACATCTGTGTTTGCACAAGCATTCATGAAGCCTGTCTCTCTCCCTCTCTCTCTCCCTCCCTCTCTCTCTCTCTCTTTTTGTTTGTTCCAAATAGTTTTCAGGCCAACAAACTACATGCTTGATAATTATCAAAAAGCCAATTGTTTCTTCATTTGAGCCACTTTTGATACCAGTTTTGAAACAATTGAAAACACAATTACTCACACAATACAATTTTGCAAATGAAAATTTAGCCTATAAAAATTAAGCAGATAAAAATATGATAAAACAGAAATTAAATGTTAGTGTTTATTGCAAGAATTCAAAGGATTAAACAATACACACTGAAGGTTATATACATACATAAATGTTTCTTTGTGTAAATCTTCCTCTAGCTCCATAGTAGAAACATGTTTGAAAGATTTTATATTTTGCACAAGTTCCAAAGCAATCGATAACTTTGTTTTTTTGAAAACATCTTGTAAAATTTAGTGAATCAACATATTTGTGATACCTGCATTATTATAATTGACAAGCTATAAATATAGAGAAGTAGTTACAGGGTATTCAATTAGACATTGATCTTTTCTATTTTGTTTCACTAAAACATTTAGAAGCACTTTGTAAACTCCCAACCTAATGAAAATTTAGGTTATCTTTGAAGTAAACGTGTGTTTTAATCTCAAAGATTAAGTGGGCTATTTTAGAACTCCCAGAGTTTATCTAATATGAACAAAGCCTCCAAATTTTTTGTAGTCTGGATTAAGCATGGAAAGTTATTGTTCCCTTCATAAGTGATTTTCTAAAATTATTTGGAATTAATTGATTGTAGATGTTAAGATTAAAACTACTGAGAAAAAATCTTGAAAGATCAAGATAAGAGGAAATTAATCAAATATATTTGTTGAAATGAATTAAACTATTGAATAATACATCAGGAAATAATGAACAGATATTATATGTAGTGGAAAGAGGTAAATCACGTAAGTTTTAGGAGTGAAAGGAGTTTTTCTTTTTTTAATATATGATGAGAAAAGGGAATGAAAATAATTTTATAACATTATAGAATCTCAGAATTAAGAGGGACTTGAAAGGTTATCTAGTCTGACCAATTATGTGATATTCAAATCCCAATTTCACTATTCTTTGCCAAATTGCTATTCAGACTATGATTTAATATTGCCTGTGATGTGGAGCTTGGTACATTTCAGGGCAGCTGATTTTGTTTTGGGACAAATCTAATTGGTAGAACAAATTTGAGACAAACTTAAAAAAATATATTTTCTTTTACTTCCCATTAAGTAGTCTTATTTGCTTACAAACCTAAGGTAATGAACTTCCTACTTATTCGAATTAGGTTTATTTTCATGCAAACGGAGAAACTTACCTGCCAGGTAGAAATGTAGAAACAGTCTTCAAGAGATGAGCCAGGGCTTGGGTGCCTGGGTAGCTCAGTCAGTTAAGCGACTGACTCTTGAGTTTGGCTTAGGTCATGATCTCATAGGTCATGAGATGGAGTCCCCTGCCCCATTAGGCTCCACTCTGGGTGTGGAGCCTGCTTGATACTCTCTCTCTCTCTCTCTCTCTCTCTCTCTCTCTCTCTCTCTCCCCCTTCTTCTGCCCCTTCTCTGCTCTCTCTCTCTCTCTCTCTGTCTCTCTCTCTCAAACAAAAAGAAATGAGTGAGAGCTAGAAAAGGACTCATTTAAATTGAGAAGATAATTGAAACTATGGAATTTGTGGTAACTACCCTAAAGTGAAAAAATGTTAATATTATAGTGCTTGAAAGTTACTTATGAAATATTTAAAATAATTTAGCTAGTTTTCAGTTTTCATGTAAATCCCTTTGGAACCACATTTGAAGTTGTATGTGTCCTCTTAATCTACTAATTTAAAGTTAACTACAACATCGTAAGAGGAATAGTATTGGCATCAGCTAAAGAGGCCAGAAAGCCTAAACAATACCCATAGATATTTATAAGTCAAATCAAATTTCCCCTGGTCTTTGAATTTTTGAAAGCTATTTGAGAACATGAATATGAAATGAATATTTTTAAATGAGGCTGATTTCAATATAAAACCTTATGAAAAATTCTTACCACAAGATAAAAGGCTTAATATGATTGTATGCTGGAATTCACAGATAATGGAAATATTATGTACAACTTTGCATTTTAAGAATAGAACAAAAATATTATGAAACACTGAATATATATCTGAATGTTAACAATTCTTAAGGTGACTTAAATCCAAAGAAGTAAAGTTTCTTTGAATTTGGCTGTCTCATCTGTATCACTCTGTTGAATTACTTAGGATATAGCTTCTTTTAGTTTTAATGTTCTATCTAAATCTCCTTGCACATTTCTGTGTTGTTAATTACTGTTTAGTGATTCTAATATCTGTAACTCTGTCTTTTGAGTATTGAAATTGATGTTGTGTGTGTATTTTCACACAGGAAAATATCTGATTCTATGGGTGCCAATCCTTTCCCTTTCATATCCAACAAAATACTCTTTTTTCACAGGTGAATGGTCTGAATTTTATTTTCTCTAATAGTGCTGTTTTTTAAGAATTTGGTGAGTGGGGAAATATTTATTACAAATGTTACATTTAACAAATATTTTAAATAAGAATAACGTAATTTAATAAACATATGTGGCACAGCTAAGATGCCATTCACTGCTTTTTAATGACAGCAAAAATTATCAAATAATATGGAACCTATAATGCTATTAATTTACCGTCATCCAAAAAATATAAAATACTTTCTAGAGAGTGTCACCAAAAATATAAATAAAAGATAAAGAATATTTGCATATTTGGGCATGATTTTAATGAACTCTTGTTATTTTTAAAGGATAGTCTGACCTAAAACTTTTTTTAAAATTTCTTATATTAGTTACATATGTTCATTGACAGTGGCATGGTGAAATGTTTCATGTGATTAAGACAGTGACAGTGTGTTTGCTAACTTCCCTCGCCTGCCCATTAAAACACTCTATGGTTTGTTTTGTGACATTTTATTAGAAATGCCATAAAAAAGTAGCCAAAATATGTTTACACATCTAAAAATGTTACATATATGAGTGTGTGTGTGTGTGTGTGTGTGTGTGTGTGTGTGTATGGGTATGGGTTGGGAGGATATAAAATTTAAAAATAATGGGTTCTTTATAAAATCTTTGTTTTGTTTCTAAAATTGTTTTGTCTCTAATAGGGGAAGCAACAGAGTTTCAAAGACTCAAACTGTAACAAAATAGTCATCCATAAGATATAAAAGTTTCATCATATTTATTTTATTGATATTGGATGAGAATATTCATTGAGTTAGAAACTCTTGAAACATTTATGTCACAAAAGATCAGATGGATTATCTTTGGGAGCTGACCTTTTTTTCTATGGGTTTAAGCCAACACCCTGGAAAAATAATTATGTTCAACAATTTAGTAGTCTGACATCAACTCCCCAATGTGCAAGCACTTTCTATCATTTATAAAAAAGTAACATGTGTTTTTAAAATTCTACTACCATTTAGCTCTTATGCCAAAATACATAAAAAGCCAAAATACCCAAGTCTTGAATATGTTTAACGTTCATTAGAGTCTTTGGCAATCCGGTTTAAGAAAAGGGGGATATTTTTTTTAAAAGGCTTTGCAGTGTTATCTCACGGAAATTCAAGTACTGAAACAAGTACAGCCAGACCTCATGGGGAACATAATTGGAAATTAGGCCACACTTTGTATCTCTCAGGGTCCACATGGTCTCCCTGTTCCCTCCCTCACTTCCCATCTGTTCTCCACAGCAGCAAGAATGATTCTTAAAAACGTAAGGCTGCTATTATCTTTTAGTAACCCTCTAGTGGCTTCCCATCTCTCTGGGCCAAAGCTAACATTCTGACCCGGGTTCACAAGCCCAGTGGGATCTTTTTGCTCACTCCATTTCTGACCTCATACCCCATCATTTGGTTTGTTGCTCCCATTCCACCAGGCATACTCCCCCTGCCCGTTGCTATTCCTTTGATTCACCAAGGACATACCTATTTCAGAGTCTTTGCATCCGCTGTGCACTCTGTCCGGCAAACCCTTTCCACAGTTATCAGCACGGCTGGCTGGCAACTGCAGTGCATTCAGGTTTCTGTTCCAAGAACACACCATCAAACATGCACTGCTGACCATGGCTGCCCCAAGTAGCAGTTCCCCCATTGCTTTTAAACTTCATGGCATGCTTTATTTTTTATTCCCACAGTTTTCTCTCCTCATGAAATATAATTTATATGCTCATGCATTTTTACCGTCTATCTCCCACTACCAGAATAAGTTTCATGAGAACAGGCGCTTTGTTTTATTCATTGCAGTATTGCTGGCACCTAGAACAGTACCCTGTGCATAATAGGAACTCTATACAAATGTATTAGAGGAATTAAATGAGTGAATGTTCTCTCTAATCTCTACTTCTTTTTGAGTCTGCACCATTTTTTTTTTCCTTCTGCTAAGCTGCTTTCTCTGCATCAGCTAGCATACAGTTCATAATTGCTACATGGCCTTTCAGCTGCAGGATTCTCCACCAACTGGCAACTTCTGTCTTTTACTTTAGTTCAAATTCCTGAAAATTTAATTGAACAGGCTTATTTTTTTTTTTCCAGTAAGGCCACATAGACCATAAGTTTCTGGTCAGTCTCTGAATGTATTCTTTTTGCTCAGATGTATTCCTGGTCCAGTAAGGCTGAGCCAGTTCAGATCATGGGTGATTCAGTGTGAGGGGCTGTGGACAGGCTTCCAGGTGACACAAACATGTCTAGTCCACAAAGCCATTGCAGTCATGCTGGCATCTATGCTCTTCATTGTCCCAATTCCTGCCTGACCAAGAGCCTGACATCACTCTTTAATTCATTGCACCAACCTTCTGCTTCCGTGTCCTTCCTGATGAAATGACTTGTCTATATTTTCCTCATTATATTTCTTTGTTAGATATAACTATGCAGCTGTAAAACTCCTATAATAAATATATCCATGGGGCGCCTGGGTGGCTCAGTCGGTTAAGCCACCGACTTCGGCTCAGGTCATGATCTCACGGTCTGTGAGTTCAAGCCCCGCGTCGGGCTCTGTGCTGACAGCTCAGAGCCTGGAGCCTGTTTCAGATTCTGTGTCTCCCTCTCTCTGACCCTCCCCCGTTCATGCTCTGTCTCTCTCTGTCTCAAAAATAAATAAACATTAAAAAAAAAAATTTTTTTTAAAAAATAAAAAAAAAATAAAAAAATAAAAAAAAAAAAAATAAATATATCCATGTCTCTGCCTTGTTCCCAAAGGGGACAAAATGTCCTTGCACTTCCATTCTCCCCAAGCTGTTCCCCTTAAGCTTTTGCATGGTAAGCAAAAAATCTCTTGTGTCTTTATAGAGATCCCATTGTGGACACAACCTAAGGTGATCCCCAATGTGTCACATCCTTGCATAATCTCATCTTCATAGTTTAGTGTGGGTGGAGCCTGTAACTTTTTTTACCCAATAGAAAATGGCAAAGGTTAAGGGATTTTGCAGATGTAGAATCCCAAATCGGTGATTTTGAGTTAGCTGGAAGGGAGATTGTTCTGGGTCAGCCTGACTTAATTAGGTGCACGTCCTTAAAAGACAGACTAGTGTCCTCCCTAAAATGAAGACACTTTCTCCTGGTGAACTTGAAGAATCCAAGGCAATGAATTCTTCCAACAGCCTAGTTGAATTTAGAAACACATTCTTCCCCAACCAAGTCTCCAGATAAGAATACAGCCCAGTGTCTCTGGGATAGGCATGCTGCTGGTTGGGCTGAACCTTCTTGGTGGCTGAGCAGGCTTGGTTCTTGTCTGGGCAGCTGCCATTATCTGCAGCATGGGTGGGAGTGGGAGCAGGAGGGGGGGCCAGCAATGAGTCAGGGAGTAGATGCTTGGCAGGGCCTATGGTTTCAGCAGCGCCAATTCAGCCATGGCCCCAGTCGAGGTGGGAGATTCCATCCCTTCAGTGGTGGTTTTAGGAGGGGAGGCTAGGAACA
This sequence comes from Panthera tigris, assembly GCF_018350195.1. Taxonomy (NCBI): domain Eukaryota; kingdom Metazoa; phylum Chordata; class Mammalia; order Carnivora; family Felidae; genus Panthera; species Panthera tigris. Next base: position 99,464,917 of record NC_056668.1, on the reverse strand, counting down.
AACTGAACCTGGCAGAGCTGTTCAGGGGCATGAAGGGGGTGCTGTTTGGAATCCCTGAGGCCTTTACCCCCGAATGTTCCAAGACCCACCTGCTAGGGTTTGTGGAGCCGGCTAAGGCTTTGAAGGCCAAGGGGTCCAGGTAGTAGCATGTCAAGTTTTAATGATGTCTTTGTGACTGAAAAGTGGGGATGAGCTCACAACTTTGGAGACAAGGTTAGGCTCTTGTCTGACCCCACAGGGGCCTTTGGAAAGGAGATGGATTTGCTACTAGATAATTCATTGGTGTCTGTCTTTGGAAAAGACCAGCTTAAGAGGTTTTCCATGGTAGAAGAGGATGACATAGTGAAGTCCCTGCATGTGGAGCCAGATGGTATAGGCTGCACTTGCAGCCTGGCCCCTAACATCGTCTTGCAGCTCTGAAGCCCTGGCCTCAGACATGCTCCTTGTAACCTTTTCTATTTTACCTACCCAGGCCTGGATGGAGGGCCCCAGTCCAACTGCAACAGGGGCCACCCAGTAGGAATCTTGGCCAAATTTCTGCAATAAACATTTCTGGTTCACATTAAAACAAACAAACAGCCCAATTGATACCAAGATTGTCACTTTGTGAGACTGAGCAGAGGACTCATCTAAGTCATGCCTGGATTACTGACCTATAGGAATTGTGAGACAATAAGTGTGCTTTGTTTTAAGCTACAAAGATTGTGGTAATTTGCTATATAGCAATAGAACACATACACAGATTCTTCATCCTAGTTCACAGTAAAAGACAAATATTTAGAGTCCCCATGTTATTTTAGTTCTTTAGTCCTATGTGGGTCTTTGACTTGGACTGTTTTTGCTTTCTTTGAGTTTTACATGCTAAATTGTGAAAATAGAAATAATTTGCTTCTTTATTACACTCTTATTTGGGGATATACACTTTTATTTTTTTTTAATTTTTTTCATGTTTTATTTATTTTTGAGAGAGAGAGAGACAGAGCATGAGCAGGGGAGGGGCAGAGAGAGAGAGGGAGACACAGAATCCATAGCAGGCTCCAGGCTCTGAGCTGTTAGCACAGAGCCTGACGCGGGGCTCGAACTCACAAACCACGAGATCATGACCTGAGCTGAAGTCGGACGCTTAACCGACTGAGCCACCCAGGCGCCCCAGATTTACACTTTTAAAAAATATTTTTTCTTGTCTCAATGTCTTAAGGCTAATTTTAGACCCTCTTTCATGGGACAACATGAAATGGCCATGATGCTTCTTCTCCTTGCCCTAGCCACCTAATCATCTCTTTTGCATGTAGCATCAACTCCTATGATTTTCAGCCTTTTATTCTGATCAGCATAGAAACAGTATCTTTGGCTATAAAGTTTACATGTTTACCCTTCTCATTAATGTCTCACTTTTTTTCATGTTTATACATGTGAATAGTTATTTTTCATTCAAATCATTCTATAAATTCTGGTGAGTTTTTATGTAAAAATGATTTTGTAAGGTCAAAACATTTATGGTGGGGAGCTTTATCCCCTAATTTATCTGTTTGTTACATCTAAATGTTCACGTATCACATTTTACTTTGTAAAAGTTGGACATATCTGTGTTTGGTCAGTGTTTAATTTGTTATTATATGTAAGTTTCCAAATGCTATTCTGTTTGTAATCTTAAACTGTGTATTTGAGCATGTTGCCTTTCTAAGAAGTTCAATATAACCCTAACCATAGTGCAACATATAAGTCATATAATTTAGGAATCAGTTAGTTGACACGTACGCTTTCATATTCCATAGTGCTAGGAGTTGAGGGTATAGAGACATAAAGAGTTACCATTCTTTTTAATCCTTTCAGCACATACATTTTCACACATTTTACAAACTCACAAAAAATATAGTTTGAGTATTTGATACATACTGTCTCTATTTAAAAAAAAATCTTACTTTTCTTTAGAATTTAATGGTATATGTTGAAAAGCTGACATATTTGTGTATCAAACACATAGAAATAAACATTTGAGATGAAATATTGATGAAATAATTTTTCTATGTTTATCCTGTCAGAATTTCCCAAACACTGATTTGAAATTGAAGTGATTAAGAATTTTTGTTTCCCAAAAGGGCCCCACATAATATAATCAAGCTCTGGTCCATATATGTCAGGAAAAATGTAAGATCGCAATAAATGGATCCCTTATTAAATAGTTTCAAAGTCAAATTTTAATTTTAAAGACAAGGTGACATCCCAAATCTTGATGCATGATGGACATAGGAGTGAGGTAGAGTGGGGGATGGGAATAGCAATCATGTTCATTTTGATCTGTCGGGAATAACGAAACACTCAATAATCACATTTCTAAATGCATATCACAATAGATAAGCCTTTAAGTGCTCTATTCAATTAATTAATTAAGCTTATATCTCATTCAGGTATACAAATTATCCTCTTTAAGGGAAAGAAGCTTAGGGAGGTATTTAGTGGGAAATTAATTTGAGGAGATTTTGTTGAAATGTTTAAGTCCTATGAACACTTTATCAAGTGAACTATAATCGAAACTGTTTTTTCTTGTTATCATACTCAAGTCAGTGTAATGCACTGATAAGGAACACACTAAACATTTCCAGAGGTAATGTGTGTAATTTTTAAAAAAGCAGAGCATGTTTAACACACTGGCATTGTATTAGTTCAGAGGCATAGATTTCTCTTTTGGAAAGCTGTGTTTTTGTTAAATATCGAAATCATAGAAACTTCTGATAGTAGCCAGTGTTAATTATTTTCATTTGAGTTGAGTCAAAAAGAAATAAGATTAATTTGTCATCTCGTTATTTGTACATAAATGAGATCACAGTTTTTACCGTATTGTGAAGAATGAAAGAAATAGAACATTTATGAGGATTTCTTGCATTTTTGTCTTATATATGTGTATATATATATGTATATATATATACATATATATATATATGAAAGTGTAAATAAACAGTATGCTTATTTTAACAAAGAATTTGCTGACATTCTTGTTCCACCCAGTTGTTCTAAGTTTGCTGCGGCTGCCTCCAGGCGCCTCCAGATGGCGCCCTGGTGCCCGTTCTCTCCGCCCAGCGGCCGACCAGTTGCCTGCTGGTGGGGAGAAAGAGCTTGGAGCGGCGGGGCTTAACCCAGCGCGGCTCAGAGGTGGGTTGCTGAAGGACTCGGGAAACAGCTGCAACAGGGCATCACTCACTGTCCAAGTATTTCCATTTCTGAGCGCAAAAGGAAGAACTTAAGCAGGCGGCAGTTGGAGTGTAAATTGCTTTGTAGTATTTAAAAGCATCAAGGATCGTGGGCAGCTGAGCTGGTATGTGCAAGAGAAACTACTGAATTTGAATTGTGCTGGGTAGGAACCCGTCTGATCATTCTTTGTGTACCAAACGTTCTGTGTCCTGAATTGTGCCTATGTGTATACACTCATTTCATTTTTGCTTGGATCATGGGGATTTGAGGTCACAATCTTTCATTTTTCAACATGATATAATAAAACCGTTGCAGAACATTGTCTATTGATAGAAATATGATCTAATGGTCTAAAGAAACACATGATAACGGCACCAAAATACTTTTGTTTCTTTGTTAGAGAAAAAAAAAGAAGAAAGTAAACCTAAACCATATTAGCATGTGATTTTACCAGATACGACTTTCAAGAGGCAATAGAAAAAAATATATATTTAACTGTTTAACTACTGTGGATTAGATATTAAGTTACTTTTACTGTAGGTGTAGACATAAACAGACCTATAAAATATGAATGATTTTTATATCTGTGGGCCAGAAAAAAATATTGTGCAGTTATGAAAACACTAGTGATGAAAAACACATATCTTGTGTATGTACATTTTGTATGGTCTCATATACCATGTGAATGGGTGTTGTGTATGTGTAGACAATAACATATATGTGTCACCTACATGCAGAATTGTTTATGTTATAAAAATGCATGTGTTGGATGTGGGTAGATTTTCACACCTTCACACAATATTTCTATCTAGATAACTTAGTATGAAGATCATCTCTTGCCAAAAATAAATCTGAATTTAAAGAATGTTTAAGTCTTTGAATAGTTTCAGTGTTAAACGTGTTAAATTTCCCAAGTTTCATTCAGTTGTGCACTTAGTTGTACTTTTAAATCCTGAGGAATAGTTTGGTTTTTATATTTTGAACATAAAATTTTGGCTGAAGTGATTATATGGAAATAGAATGCATAGGTATATAAATATAGATTCCCCAGACTTGAGGTTACTATAGCTGGAATGCACAAAAGTCTGAAAACTTGAGAGTTCTGACTGGGAGCTTATATTTGAAACTACTCAGCAAACTGAAAGATCCAAAAGTTCAGAACTACATTGGAAATAACGCAGGCCACGGCTTTACTCTTTGTATTATTGTTCTAAAACTAATGTTAGGCTACTTATAAACTTGTATGTGTTCCCTTGTAACAGATTTGTACATGAATCAGGTACTGAATGTTATGTCCTGCCATTGAACACAGCAAATACAACACAATTCAACATAAGAAGTATGAATTGAGACCTAATGGTTTAAGACAGTATGCCAAATAGCCTGAGACATCAAGACAAGTTAGAAGTAGTCCCTGCCCTCAAAAAGTTGCCAGTCAAATAAATGACTAGGATGGGCATTTTTATGAACATGAGTATATAGTAAAATAGAAATCAAAATAAATGCTATTAGAGAGGGGCATGCCCAAGATGTATAGCATTTAAGTGGAGGGAGAAATCTGACTTGGGGACTTGACATTATAAGGCACTCTTCTCAAGGAATGGATGGAAAGATTGATTTTGGTGAGTAAAGATAATGTGCAGTCAAGCAGTTAGTTTGTATTGGCTACTGCTTTCTTCATTGATCTCAGGAGTGAGCAGTAAGAGATAATATTATACAGGGGGAGGCAGGGGCAGTATTAGAGATGGCCTTGAACATCAGACTGAACATTTTGGATTTTCATCATTAGTTCACTCCCACTGCCATTAAAAATATCGGTATTAAGTACTCTTTTAGAAATATTGAGTGTTGTGTATAATAGCAAGAGCCAGTGTAAGGCTTCACAATAACTTTATGATTTACTTACTGTATATTTTCCATATTAAAATATAAGTTCCAAGACAGGGAGGTCTTTCTCAATAGTATATCCACAGAACCTAGACATTTCTTGAAAAAAGTATCTACTATATAAATGAATGAATGAATGAATGAATGGGGATACGGCTAGGATTCTATATTATTTACATTTAGTTTCCCTACTACTCATCAATGATTAACATCCTCAAAATTTACCAAGTCTTTGGAACTCTTGTTCCAGCGGATCCCCCCTATGGCTCAGGTAATGAAAAGCAAGTTCCCTAGAATAGCCACTATTGATGTTTCATCTTCCTCTATTTTTAATCTTTTACATGAACAGTCTTCCCTTCGCATTTTTAAAGGAGTTACTAGGATAATTACAAATAGGCAGAATTCACCAGCTCATTTTCATATCTCTATGGTAGACACATAAGAGGATATTAACACGTTAAACGAATGCAGGCAAATGGTTGTAGAGTTTGAGGGATGTCTTTGCACACTGAAATATATATTTACCTCCTTACATGAATGCTTCTAATATCTGGTCATCTGCAACTTAGTACAGGAAAACTCTCTAGAGCCTCTTTCTACTTCTGGGAGTGCCCAGTTATCACTTCAGAGGTCATTAACTCTTTGTTTCCATGGTTTTAGGGGGTACTGAGGTAGCATGCTTGGGGTCCCAGCCCCCATACACGGAGGTAGTCCTTTTCTCTGTCCCTGTGTAATGACATTGATAGCTTTTATGGGCAATGACAGATACATGTAAATAAATTAGTGAAGAATTGTGTTGTTATTGTTGTTTGAAAGGATGATACTAAATGAAAATAAATAGACATTTTACAGGAAATTATAAATGTAGTTCACTTGATTAAATTATAAATAAATGTATATAGTGTCTTACAAATAAAAAAGCCAAATAAACAGGGTCACTGAACCAGCAACATTAAAAGATAAAACAAACACCTGGAGTTTCCCCTTTTGCCCAAGACAGACCTTTCTTCTGTGATGATAATTTATACATCTTAATTTACTTTCATAGGATTCATTTAAAAATACGTAAGGGAAGAATTTCTCAGTTTGAAAATATATGTTGATGGGGTTTGTATATGTTCGTTAAACTAAGGATGCAGGATTTCATTCACTTCAACCTAATCTGCACAGAGTCAGGCTTTTTCTCTCATCCGTGTCAGTATGACAAATTTTCACACCAGTTCTGGTTTCTATCCTGCTGGACATGCTGTTAATGCTTTATTTTTAACCCATGGGAGAGGAGATGGGAAGAAACAGTGACCCAGGATTTTTACCTTATTGTAAGCCCTGGGGCATGGTTTGGCCTGGAGACCGATGGATTAGGGGAAGCATATCTTGTCCAAATAAAGCTGGAGGTTCCGTTTCGGAGAAATATACTGCACTGTGTACTGCAGATTTTTCCCCCTAGTGGTTGACTTAAAACTGTTGTGTTTCTTATAACAATTGAAATAGATTTTTCTTCGTATATTGGAACTAGTTTGTCAAGATTCTTTAAATTAAGGTTAAAAAAAAAAAACTTGTTTGAGAGGCAGAAGTTCCTTTCAATGATCATTTTGAAAGTACAAAAAGTACAATGCCTTGGAAAATATATTGGAGGCTTTTTCTTTATTCTTTGGAAAGCTAAGCATTGAAAAATACACAAATACGAAATATACACAAATAATAAAAATATTCTGCTACTGGATTCCATATTATACTCCTCTTTCTTAGCATGGAGAAAAGTTTTCTTCTTCCTCTGGTGTCCTGATGTCGCTATTTCCTTTGGTCAGTCCACTGAATCGGTTTAACATTTTTTCTTTTGCCTTTCCAACCAAACTGTAAACTCCCTAAAGGAAAGCAACCATTTCCATGAGTCTTAAAACATACTTCCAGCCACAAACAGCACTGAAGTTTAGTTCCTGACAATTATATAAAGATTAAATTCTTTTTTCCCCTCACAAATTCGAATAGATTTAGAAATGTAGCAGTGACTTCTAAGGGGCAAATGGAAATTTTTCCAGAAGCTCTGTAAACTGAGAGTGACAAACTACAACAGAAAGGGAAAGTTATTTCTCCTCAAATCGACTGTTTGAAATGAGATTTTTAAAAAGAAATATTTGATATGCAGAGATATCTATAAAGGCACAAACCTTGCCTTCACTTGGTAAAGCTATTTACATCTGGAAGAGATACCTCTGGCATACCTGTGTCTCTGGGGTGTTGTGTAACTGCAGGTAGAATATTCCAAAGTCAGAACTGCTGAAAGTTAGGGCAGATCGGAAGTGTTCCTGGCAGCAAGAATTAACCTTAAGCAACCTTAGAGCACTGACATGCTTTAAAGTTGTTCCTGGGGGGACAAAAAATCATGTATTTTTTGTAATGAGGACTTTATGAGCATACAACAGGCTGCCACCAAGATGAATACAAATGAGAGTGAGTAGCAGCAAACGTCTATTTTAGCAAGTGCTAGAGGAAAATAATAAAGGTCGTGTAGCTGTATTGTTAACAGGAGTGAAGAACGTTTCTTGTATCTCTGCACTAAAGGCTAATGGAAGAGCTCTTGGTTACTAAGATGTATTCTTTTCTGGTCTCAGGATCATTAACGATGGAAGTAGGAGGGAGAGGGTATAAAACGGCAGCTGCGGCTGTGGGCACTCAGATCATTTGTCACCTGGCATGAGGCTAGTGTTGGCAGCTCCAGAGTTCCAGCACAGAACTCCAGAGAGCAAATGCCAGCTGATTGTTGTTCCTTACCAGCTTCCCGGCTAACTCTGACTCATTCTTCAGATCTCTGCTCAAGTGTTGCTTCTTCCGGGTAGCTTTGCCGGACCTCTCTAGCTACACTTAGCACCTTTCTCTCTGCCATTACAGCCTCATATTCTCATCCCTGCCATCGTACTTACCGCTTGAAGACCTGACTGCTCCCTTCACTAGCCTGAAAGCAACAGCTGAGTCTTATCCCATATTGCTCGGTTTCTGTGTCTAGCTTATAATAGGTTTGTGACTCTTTATGAATATTGTCTGTTGCATGATAGTTTAAAGGATGCGTATGGGCTGTGGGGTCAGCAAAAGTTGCGTTCGACTCTTGGCACACATAAGGTGAGAAGTAACTTAAACTCTCAATCCCAGTGTCCTTATCAACTGTCTGAGGCAATTATATACCTGCTCCTTAAACATGGCTGTTAAGGTTAAAAATAATACTTATTATCATTACTATCATCATCATCATTATTATTATACTATGATTATTTTCTTGTGGGATTTCTAAATATCAACTGAGTTAATCTTCAAATTAAAAATGCTTAATCAAGTTGTTACTACTGTCATTCTATTTTATATGGGAAATAGGAGCACAGAAAGGTTAAGTTACTTGCTCAAGGCCACAGAGGGAAGAATAATGAAAACAGAAGAGCTAGAATAGTGCCCAGGATAGAGTAGACTTGTATTAAATGCTAGAATGGGGGTACCGCAGTTTTATTTGGGGAAGACTGATTTCTGTGTAAGTGAGAAACTACCCCACACAGTTAAAAACAGTTTGTTCCCTTATTTTAGAGCCTTCTGTTGCAGATACTGTATTTGTAGAATTTTAACGGAAGCCAGATATGGTCAGAGAGAAACTTATAATGAGTGTAATCTGAGAGGATCTTTATCTTTCTTTGAGCATTTTATAATGTTGGGTATAAAAGAAATTAAAGAAACCCTTATAAGAAATATATTCTTGTTACAACCTCAGGGGTAAAAAGAAGCAAATGATAGCATTGCCTCATTTTGCTTGCTTTACAGCACTTTTTTATTTTGTTTTACTTATACATTTCATTTATATGATGTTTACTTTTTCTCTTTGTAAAAAGTACATATAATTTTGTAGCAAATGTGTAAAATCCAAACAAACTACAAAGAAGAAAATAAAAGTAATCTATAATTACTCAACCCACAAATAACTACTATTAATACTTTGGTATATTTCCTTTCTCTCTCTCTTTTATTTATTTATTTATTTATTTATTTATTTATTTATTTATTTTTTTATTTTTTTATTTTTTTTATTTTTTAATATATGAAATTTACTGTCAAATTGGTTTCCATACAACACCCAGTGCTCATCCCAAAAGGTGCCCTCCTCAATACCCATCACCCACCCTGCCCTCCCTCCCACCCTGCCCTCCCTCCCACCCCCCATCAACCCTCAGTTTGTTCTCAGTTTTTAGCAGTCTCTTATGCTTTGGCTCTCTCCCACTCTAACCTCTTTTTTTTTTTCTTTCCTTCCTTCCCCTCCCCCATGGGTTTCTGTTATGTTTCTCAGGATCCACATAGGAGTGAAACCATATGGTATCTGTCTTTCTCTGTATGGCTTATTTCACTTAGCATCACACTCTCCAGTTCCATCCATGTTGCTACAAAAGGCCATATTTCATTTTTTCTCATTGCCACGTAGTATTCCATTGTGTATATAAACCACAATTTCTTTATCCATTCATCAGTTGATGGACATTTAGGCTCTTTCCATAATTTGGCTATTGTTGAGAGTGCCGCTATAAACATTGGGGTACAGGTGCCCCTATGCATCAGTACTCCTGTATCCCTTGGATAAATTCCTAGCAGTGCTATTGCTGGGTCATAGGGTAGGTCTATTTTTAATTTTCTGAGGAACCTCCACACTGCTTTCCAGAGCGGCTGCACCAATTTGCATTCCCACCAACAGTGCAAGAGGGTTCCTGTTTCTCCACATCCTCTCCAGCATCTATAGTCTCCTGATTTCTTCATTTTGGCCACTCTGACTGGCGTGAGGTGATATCTGAGTGTGGTTTTGATTTGTATTTCCCTGATAAGGAGCGACGTTGAACATCTTTTCATGTGCCTGTTGGCCATCCGGATGTCTTCTTTAGAGAAGTGTCTATTCATGTTTTCTGCCCATTTCTTCACTGGGTTATTTGTTTTTCGGGTGTGGAGTTTGATGAGCTCTTTATAGATTTTGGATACTAGCCCTTTGTCCGATGTGTCGTTTGCAAATATCTTTTCCCATTCCGTTGGTTGCCTTTTAGTTTTGTTGGTTGTTTCCTTTGCTGTGCAGAAGCTTTTTATCTTCATAAGGTCCCAGTAATTCACTTTTGCTTTTAATTCCCTTGCCTTTGGGGATGTGCCGAGTAAGAGATTGCTACGGCTGAGGTCAGAGAGGTCTTTTCCTGCTTTCTCCTCTAAGGTTTTGATGGTTTCCTGTCTCACATTCAGGTCTTTTATCCATTTTGAGTTTATTTTTGTGAATGGTGTGAGAAAGTGGTCTAGTTTCAGCCTTCTGCATGTTGCTGCCCAGTTCTCCCAGCACCATTTGTTAAAGAGACTGCCTTTTTTCCATTGGATGTTCTTTCCTGCTTTGTCAAAGATGAGTTGGCCATACGTTTGTGGGTCTAGTTCTGGGGTTTCTATTCTATTCCATTGGTCTATGTGTCTGTTTTTATGCCAATACCATGCTGTCTTGATGATGACAGCTTTGTAGTAGAGGCTAAATTCTGGGATTGTGATGCCTCCTGCTTTGTTCTTCTTCTTCAAAATTACTTTGGCTATTCGGGGCCTTTTCTGGTTCCATATGAATTTTAGGATTGCTTGTTCTAGTTTCGAGAAGAATGCTGGTGCAATTTTGATTGGGATTGCATTGAATGTGTAGATAGCTTTGGGTAGTATTGACATTTTGACAATATTTATTCTTCCAATCCATGAGCATGGAATGTCTTTCCATTTCTTTATATCTTCTTCAATTACCTGCATAAGCTTTCTATAGTTTTCAGCATACAGATCTTTTACATCTTTGGTTAGATTTATTCCTAGGTATTTTATGCTTCTTGGTGCAATTGTGAATGGGATCAGTTTCTTCATTTGTCTTTCTGTTGCTTCATTGTTAGTGTATAAGAATGCAACTGATTTCTGCACATTGATTTTGTATCCTGCAACTTTGCTGAATTCATGTATCAGTTCTAGCAGACTTTTGGTGGAGTCTATCGGATTTTCCATGTATAATATCATGTCATCTGCAAAAAGCGAAAGCTTGACTTCATCTTTGCCAATTTTGATGCCTTTGATTTCCTTTTGTTGTCTGATTGCTGATGCTAGAACTTCCAGCACTATGTTGAACAACAGCGGTGACAGTGGGCATCCCTGTCGTGTTCCTGATCTCAGGGAAAAAGCTCTCAGTTTTTCCCCATTGAGGATAATGTTAGCTGTGGGCTTTTCATAAATGGCCTTTATGATCTTTAAGTATGTTCCTTCTATCCCGACTTTCTCAAGGGTTTTTATTAAGAAAGGGTGCTGGATTTTGTCAAAGGCCTTTTCTGCATCGATTGACAGGATCATATGGTTCTTCTCTTTTTTTTTGTTAATGTGATGTATCACGTTGATCGATTTGCGAATGTTGAACCAGCCCTGCATCCCAGGAATGAATCCCACTTGATCATGGTGAATAATTCTTTTTATATGCTGTTGAATTCGATTTGCTAGTATCTTATTAAGAATTTTTGCATCCATATTCATCAGGGATATTGGCCTGTAGTTCTCTTTTTTTACTGGGTCTCTGTCTGGTTTAGGAATCAAAGTAATACTGGCTTCATAGAATGAGTCTGGAAGTTTTCCTTCCCTTTCTATTTCTTGGAATAGCTTGAGAAGGATAGGTATTATCTCGGCTTTAAATGTCTGGTAGAACTCCCCTGCGAAGCCATCTGGTCCTGGACTCTTATTTGTTGGGAGATTTTTGATAACCGATTCAATTTCTTCGCTGGTTATGGGTCTGTTCAAGCTTTCTATTTCCTCCTGATTGAGTTTTGGAAGAGTGTGGGTGTTTAGAAATTTGTCCATTTCTTCCAGGTTGTCCAATTTGCTGGCATATAATTTTTCATAGTATTCCCTGATAATTGTTTGTATCTCTGAGGGATTGGTTGTAATCATTCCATTTTCATTCATGATTTTATCTATTTGGGTCATCTCCCTTTTCTTTTTGAGAAGCCTGGCTAGAGGTTTGTCAATTTTGTTTATTTTTTCAAAAAACCAACTCTTGGTTTCGTTGATCTGCTCTACAGTTTTTTTAGATTCTATATTGTTTATTTCTGCTCTGATTTTTATTATTTCTCTTCTTCTGCTGGGTTTAGGCTGCCTTTGCTGTTCTGCTTCTATTTCCTTTAGGTGTGCTGTTAGATTTTGTATTTGGGATTTTTCTTGTTTCTTGAGATAGGCCTGGATTGCAATGTATTTTCCTCTCAGGACTGCCTTCGCTGCATCCCAAAGCGTTTGGATTGTTGTATTTTCATTTTCGTTTGTTTCCATATATATTTTAATTTATTCTCTAATTGCCTGGTTGACCCACTCATTCGTTAGTAGGGTGTTCTTTAACCTCCATGCTTTTGGAGGTTTTCCAGACTTTTTCCTGTGGTTGATTTCAAGCTTCATAGCATTGTGGTCTGAAAGTATGCATGGTATAATTTCAATTCTTGTAAACTTATGAAGGGCTGTTTTGTGACCCAGTATATGATCTATCTTGGAGAATGTTCCATGTGCACTCGAGAAGAAAGTATATTCTGTTGCTTTGGGATGCAGAGTTCTAAATATATCTGTCAAGTCCATCTGATCCAATGTATCATTCAGGGCCCTTGTTTCTTTATTGACTGTGTGTCTAGATGATCTATCCATTTCTGTAAGTGGGGTGTTAAAGTCCCCTGCAATGACCACATTCTTATCAATAAGGTTGCTTATGTTTATGAGTAATTGTTTTATATATCTGGGGGCTCGGGTATTTGGCGCATAGACATTTATAATAGTTAGCTCTTCCTGGTGGATAGACCCTGTGATTATTATATAATGCCCTTCTTCATCTCTTGTTACAGCCTTTAATTTAAAGTCTAGTTTGTCTGATATAAGTATGGCTACTCCAGCTTTCTTTTGGCTTCCAGGAGCATGATAAATAGTTCTCCATCCCCTCACTCTCAATCTAAAGGTGTCCTCAGATCTAAAATGAGTCTCTTGTAGACAGCAAATAGATGGGTCTTGTTTTTTTATCCATTCTGATAGCCTATGTCTTTTAGTTGGCGCATTTAATCCATTTACATTCAGTGTTATTATAGAAAGATATGGGTTTAGAGTCATTGTGATGTCTGTATGTTTTATGCTTGTAGTGATGTCTCTGGTACTTTGTCTCACAGGATCCCCCTTAGGATCTCTTGTAGGGCTGGTTTCGTGGTGACAAATTCCTTCAGTTTTTGTTTTTTTGGGAAGACCTTTATCTCTCCTTCTATTCTAAATGACAGACTTGCTGGATAAAGGATTCTCGGCTGCATATTTTTTCTGTTTAGCACACTGTAGATATCGTGCCAAGCCTTTCTGGCCTGCCAAGTTTCAAAGGAGAGATCAGTCACGAGTCTTATAGGTCTCCCTTTATATGTGAGGGCACGTTTATCCCTTGCTGCTTTCAGAATTCTCTCTTTATCCTTGTATTTTGCCAGTTTCACTATGATATGTCGTGCAGAAGATCGATTCAAGTTACGTCTGAAGGGAGTTCTCTGTGCCTCTTGGATTTCAATGCCTTTTTCCTTCCCCAGTTCAGGGAAGTTCTCAGCTATAATTTGTTCAAGTACCCCTTCAGCACCTTTCCCTCTCTCTTCCTCCTCTGGTATACCAATTATGCGTATATTATTTTTTTTTAGTGTTTCACTTAGTTCTCTAATTTTCCCCTCATACTCCTGGATTTTTTTATCTCTCTTTCTTTCAGCTTCCTCTTTCTCCATAACTTTATCTTCTAGTTCACCTATTCTCTCCTCTGCCTCTTCAAGCCGAGCCATTGTGGTTTCCATTTTGTTTTGCATTTCGTTTAAAGCGTTTTTCAACTCCTGGTGACTGTTCCTTAGTCCCTCGATCTTTATGGCAAGAGATTCTCTGCTGTCCTGTATACTGTTTTCAAGCCCAGCGATTAATTTTATGACTATTATTCTAAATTCACTTTCTGTTATATTATTTAAATCCTTTTTGATCAGTTCATTAGCTGTTGTTATTTCCTGGAGATTCTTCTGAGGGGAATTCTTCCGTTTGGTCATTTTGGAGAGTCCCTGGCGTGGTGAGGACCTGCAGTGCACTTCCCCTGTGCTGTGGTGTATAACTGGAGTTAGTGGGCGGGGCCGCAGTCCGACCCGATGACTGCCCCCAGCCCACCGCTGGGGCCACAGTCAGACTGGTGTGTGCCTTCTCTTCCCCTCTCCTAGGGGCGGGATTCACTGTGGGGTGGCGTGTCCCGTCTGGGCTACTTGCACACTGCCAGGCTTGTGTTGCTGGGGATCTGGCGTATTAGCTGGGGTGGGTAGGCAAGGTGCACGGGGGCTGGAGGGGCAGGCTTAGCTCGCTTCTCCTTAGGTGATCCACTTCAGGAGGAGCCCTGTGGCAGCGGGAGGGAGTCAGATCCGCTGCCGGAGGTTTGGCTCCGCAGAAGCACAGAGTTGGGTGTTTGCGCGGAGCGAGCAAGTTCCCTGGCAGGAACTGGTTCCCTTTGGGATTTTGGCTGGGGGATGGGCGGGGGAGATGGCGCTGGCGCCTTTGTTCCCCGCCAAGCTGAGCTCTGCCGTCCGGGGGCTCAGCAGCTCTCCCTCCCTTTGTCCTCCAGCCTTCCCGCTTTCCGAGCAGAGCTGTTAACTTCTGACCTCCCAGACGCTAAGTCGCGCTTGCTGTCGGAACACAGTCTGTCCGGCCCCTCCGCTTTTGCCAGCCAGACTCGGGGGCTCTGCTTGGCCGGCGAGCCGCCCCTCCGCCCCGGCTCCCTCCCGCCAGTCCGTGGAGCGCGCACCGCCTCGCCGCCCTTCCTACCCTCTTCCGTGGGCCTCTAGTCTGCGCTTGACTCCTGAGACTCCCTTCTGCTAATCCTCTGGCGGTTTTCTGGGTTCTTTAGGCAGGTGTAGGTGGAATCTAAGTGATCGGCCGGACGCGCTGTGAGCCCCGCGTCCTCCTACGCCGCCATCTTCCGGAACCCCCCCCTTTCTCTCTTTTGACACAATTGCATGTATATATGTTCATGCACATGCATTTGTACACATATATTTGATCATGGAATTATGTAATAAATATAATTTCATGTCCTATTGTGTCTACTATTTTATTGTTACTGGCAATTCTTCAAAAATTACAACTTTCAATGATTGCATAGTATTATTCTGTGTGGCTGTATCATAATTTTATTTAATAATTTTTACTTGTTTAATATTCTCCTAATTTTGAAAATTCTCCAATTTTTTCTATTTTAAACAGGTTTGAAATGAATGGTGCTTTAAATTACAGGTGGACCTCCTAAATAATTGTATTTAGATAACTGATTATCATCTAATAATAAGGTTGTTAAAAGGTAGGACTGTGTTTCTACTCAGAAATAAACAGGCCAAAAGAAGCATTTTAAAATAAGTTTAGGCCTAAGGAAATTCTAAGGAAAAAAAATTGCAGATGAAATGGATTAATATCTCTTGAGTGAACGATGATATGCTATGACCTACAAAGGTCAGCATTAGAGTCACCATTTTACTGTGATTAATTGGGGGTTGAAAGGGGTTAAATGGAAATATCGGTTTGCATTAGTGGCCCTCCTGGTATTCAAATAGAAGTTTCACTTCTGAGTCCTTTGTCTTTTTCATCCCACCATACAGTCTACACAGTATGTTGGCCATGCTCATAGTTTTACCCAATACTTAATTTCTTTTTCTTTTTTAATGTTTTATTTATTTATTTATTTTTTCGAGAGAGTGCAAGTGGGAAAGGGGCAGAGAGAGGGGGACAGAGGATCTGAAGTGTGCTCTGCGCTGACAGCAGTGAGCCGGATGTGGGGCTTGAACTGCTGAACGCTGAGATCATGACCTGAGTTGGTCTGATGGTCAACCGAGGGAGCCGCCCAGGTGCCCTTTAATTTCTTTGAACCCTGCTGTCCTCTTGTGTAAAATAGAAATAGTATTTCTCACTGCTTAGAGTTTTTGTGACAATTAATTTAAATACTATATGGATATTGAGATCCTAAGGAATATATCCTAGGACTCAATTTTAGCATTGATAGATATGCTTTAGCGTTGATAGCTATGTCATGAAGTACTGTCTCAAACTGATAAAGCTTAAGAATCCCTTAGGAGTTTACGTACTGGCAGAAGGCTTGTTAGTCCAAAGTCCCAGACACAAATCTAGGAGATTCAGATTCAAAATCTAAGGAGGGTCACTGTCTTTGCTTTAACAAGTTCCCTTGGTGATTTTGTTGATATAGTAAATGGCAGCCAAAGATACAGGTGACTAGCAAAAATAGTCTGGGGGGAGCATGAAAAGTTTAAGGTGAGACAGAAATTTGTCAGTCATCAGGTATTGGTTGAGAGTAGACCGAGCCCTCCCCAGGGAGATACCATGCCTGGAAACTGTCTGGATATAAAAACAACTTGGGGCTTGAAGGCTTCATTTCTTTAGATCATTTGAAATATGAAATACATTATGGGCACTTGAAATCGAAAGCAAAAATAATACCGGGTTGACTTAACAGAAATGGCAGACAGTCAAGATTTACCGACGTAGGTAGGATGTGCTTTGAAATAGGTTGATTATGAAAGTAAATGCTTTGGGTCCTTGATGCCTATGGATCATAATCATAAATACACCACCGAAGCTAAGAAATCTGATTTGAATTTTTGATTTAACTTTTTTAAGTGTGATATATTAGTATTAGTTCCTACTAATAGAAATGCTCTACATTTCTATTGGATTTTTCCAACCTTTCATACCGGATAACAGTTGATTAAATTGGTTTTGGCTACTACTTAAGACTCTCATTGAAAGAGGATTCTTAAGAAATACTTTTTGAGTGAATTACGTTTCAACTCATGTATTATTATTTTTAATATTTGACAGAAATATTTCATAACTTTAAAAAAGTTCTCTATGGGAAACATTTTTTACTACTAACTCTTTAAAATGACACCAAGGATTTTAGGACATGTGTTCTTTTGTTGTTGTTGTTTGTTTTTTGTATTGTAGAGTATTTGATGTGATTTTCTAAAGAAAATATTTTTTGATATTTAACACCAATGTTCTCTAAAACTTTTTTATGTGTTTTTTTTTCCTTCTTCTTCAGGAATTAGTAAAGTGCTTGACATTAGTTTCTTTCAAATTGTCATTGAATGTATTAAATCCCTTGCTGTACCTTCAGTTCCAGAAAACTTTTCAGTTGGGCCAAATGATTTTATCAATTTGTTACTGAATATTAAACTTAAGGGAGGTTAGACATTTGACTGATAGGAAAAGTGGCATTCCCAGTTTATTATTTTCTGGTTAAGTATAACCTAGAAATTCTCTACAACTCTAATTTTAATTGGCCCTTACCACACAATCTTAAAATCTTAGAGGGCTAAAAAGAGCTTTAAAAGTAATTTGTCAGGATGAGATGAGAATCTTTATGATTTCAGAGGACTTTCTTTTTTTTTTTTATGTTTACTTATTTATTTTTGAGAGAGAGAGAGAGAGAGCATAAGTATTGAGGGGCAGAGAGAGAGAGACAGAGACAGAGACAGAATCTGAAGCAGGCTCCAGGCTCTGAGTGGTCAGCTCAGAGCCCAATATGGGGCTCAAACCCATGAACCATGAGATCATGGTCTGAGAGGATGTTGACTGACCAACCCAGGTGCCCCTCAAAGTACTTCTGTAGAAGGTATGTCATACTTTCCCTTGCTAATCCCTTGCCATGGGCAGTTACCTGCATTGTTAAGAAATTCTTGGTTAAACCCATTCCCAAATCTCTCCTGCTGTATAAACACACATCTTCTTGGTTGCTCTTAGTGAAGACTGAGAAAAGCTAGTCACTGTCCTTTTAATACATGTCATTTAGATATCAGAAGGTTATTATCAAAATCTTCCTCACAAATATTGTAGGCAAGCTACCTGTGTAGTCGGCGCTTTCCTGATTTCCTTTTGCAGAGGTTCTGGATCAGGATATTGCATGCTTTACATTCAGGTAGATACAAGAAGGCTTTTTCCAGGCCTCCTTGCCTTCTTATTTCTAGTTTATAAAATCATTCTCCCTGGTTTCGGTTTTATAAAAATTATTTTGTAGCTGTCATTTCTCGAGCTTCTCTACTTACCTTCTTACCTTGCACTCTTGACTAGCCACACCAAGAAACCAATGGTAGCTGAATCCTAAAAAGAGCACATAATTATGATTTTGTATGTAAATTTCAGAGGCACTTATCATCAGTGTCCTTTAGGCATGTAGTATTCATATGCAGAACTTTGTGCCAAACGTTAAATGCGTTTATAAATAGTGCAAAGAGTAAACCCTGCCTTTGTGGCACATATGTAACAGTAATAATGACATTGCTACCTACTGGCTGTTTATTGAATCCTGATAACAGCCTGATGGTAGGTAATATTATGAATATACAGGGAGAGAAAAACAGGATTGTCTGACTAAATGATTGTTGGGCAGAAAACTTTTTCTTCTACACTTCTAGGTTCTTTGTCTGGGCTAATAATTAAATTGACAAAAGACAGATTGACAGGAGAAAAACAAATTTAATTTTGTACCTGTGGAAGCCCCATAAAAATATGAGACCTAAAGCTATCAGGCAATTGAGGCTTGTAGGTCATTCTGAGCTAATGAATGGGATAACAACTTAGGGCGTCAAAAAGGAGGCAAATTCATGGGAAGATAAGAAGAGCAGGTATTTGCCCTGGCATGCAGCAAAGTCTTTCAGATAAAAGAGTGATCTCTGGCAATCGCTCTCTTTCTGGGCCAAGCCCCCATCTAAATTATTTTAGGTAGTTAAGGGACAGGTAAAAAGTTTTTGAATTTGCTGGGACTTGATTGCCTTCAGCTCAAAATCATCCACATGCCAAAGTGGATTATTTTGGGGTGGTATATTCTGTTCCCCTTCATAATCACACTGATCATTTCACTTGGCTCCTAAGTAATGACTTTTTGTCAAAGTAAAGACCTCTTCTGTCCTTTAGCTTAAAGACTGAATCTGATACTTCCATTCCTGTAATATGTCATCTTCAGTCATTTCACCATATTGTTGCACTACCTAGTTCTAGTTACCAAAATTCTCATG
Organism: Panthera tigris; assembly: GCF_018350195.1. Taxonomy (NCBI): domain Eukaryota; kingdom Metazoa; phylum Chordata; class Mammalia; order Carnivora; family Felidae; genus Panthera; species Panthera tigris. Next base: position 99,445,739 of record NC_056668.1, on the reverse strand, counting down.
TTTTTTTTTTTCTCATTCTTCTCATTTTGTAAGGTACATTCTATCCTGGAATGTGTCTGGATTTTTCAGTTTGGTAAGGTTGCTAGGATCTTATTGATTGCCACTTTTTACACAGAATCTTTTAATGTCAACCTTCACTGGCAAATGGAGCTTATTATATGGACATCTCACATAAAGGAAATTAGATTCAGTATAGACTGACTTTGTCAAATTTGAATCCATTTATTAAAATTGAATACAATTTATTGCAATGAATTATTCTGACATATGCTTATGATTTTCATAAGTCGATTTCAGAGACACTTGTAATATCTATCATTACATTTTTTTAGAATACATCTTTTTCGGCTTTGCATATGTATGTTCAAATTGTTTCACCATTCCATGTTGAAATGTTTCTGGAAAATTAAAGTGGAGAGTCACCGTAGCCTTTGTCAGTACTACAAGATTAGGCAAATTACAGTGGCCAAAGATGTAATGTACTGAGTTTGAGAGACATGAAAAACTTTATCAACAAAAAGAGGATACTGTTTTTCTGCTTTGATGATTCACACAGCATTGAGAAGAACATGAAAAATCTAGGTTTGTATAATTATTAATCTAGACATCAGAAAATGATGCTTTACGGATTACTCTGCTCTATTTTTAGTTTTCATTTACTGCTGATAAGCAAACTACAGAGCTTGAGAAATTGGTCTCTTTAATTTTGTCTAAAAGTCTACTTAAATCAATTACTGGTTTGCATTTTATTATAAAAAATATTGTTGAAGAGGAAATTTCCTGTATTACAGGTAGGGGATGAAATGTTACAGAATTGTTCTTGTGCTGTGGTCTTTTAGGATCTGATAACAAACTAGATCAAAACTAGTTTATTACAAAGATAAATGTGAAATGCAGCAGACTAACAGAAATAAAAGAATTTCAGCCAATAAAATTGCAGGAAATATGTTTTCTTTAAAAAATAACATCAGTGATGACACAGATATCTTAATTGATGTCTGAAGCTTCAATTTGACAGAGTCGTCTGTTTACTTACTACCCAAAATGTCAGCAATGTATGCATGAAGGTTGATTGTATTAAATTTGAATAGAATACATCAGGTTATATTGCTAAAAAGCAAGAATAAGGCTTGGGAAATAGAAAGGCCTTTAATACCCGTCCCATTTTCTTTTCTTTTCCTTTCTTTTTATTTCTGTACTACACCCTTCCGTGTCTTCTCTGCTTTCCTCCTCCATCCCACACCTGGAACATTTTGGAGTAACAAATTCCTGAAGTGAAAACTCCAGTATGATCAGAGCACTGTAAAAACAGGGTGGTGCTGGTGGGGTAGGGACGCAGCTGAAAGGCTTTGCTTGTCTTCCAAAATACACGCATCTGCACCTGCAAGAAGGCTTTTGCCACCACAGTCAACTCTTTATTATCTGGAGAACTCTGCTTTGTGGAGACTTGGCTGTCACCCCAGACTTGCTTGCCTGGAACACCTAACTTTGTTCTTGGCTGCCAGCAGCATTGTCGTCTTAGGAAGGATTCAACTGCAACACAGAGGAGGAGACTGTTTGAGTACATGTGTTGAGAGTATGAAGGAGCCCAAATTCCAAAGGCAAATATAAAGGGTTTGGGTGCATCCAAAAACATGCCTCTTTTTCTACCTTATTAATAAAGGGATTTGGAGATTTGTGTACCTTTATTGTATTTCAATGCAGTACATACTCAGATATATTTCACGAGGTCTCCCTTAGCTACATATTTCACATTTAACCATCTGTATGACCAGTTGTTTCATCCTGGCTACATGCATTAAGTGGTCAAATAGGTGTTTTCCTTTCAGTACAGCCTCAAAGAACTGTTAAGTTTTTAGCCTTCCCTGAAGTTCTACTACTTAATAAAAAGAAAGTACAACACACATAATGATCCTCTCACTCATCCAGTGAGAGAATATAACATGGTCTGGCATTTTGGACTTCTCATCTTTGGAAGTATTTACTCATAAAATCTAAATATTAAAAAAAATATCAAAAAGCAAACTGTAAATAGCTGCAAATGTCTTTATTTTGACTACCAAACATATAAAACATATAAAATCACTATGGTTGGGAACAGATTATTTTACATTTCCTGTTCTTGATATATTCTCTCTAGGAATTTCAACTCAGATTAAAGCCTCATCATAAACAAGATAATGGATGTTCATATAAAGATAACAATGTAATGGGACATATTGAATGAGAACACTGCTATCTCTTTTGTCTGTAAATGAAAAGCAGTAGAGATATGGAATCTCAATATTTAAAAGGACATTAAAAATATTACAACCCAGTAGCCAAGGAGAGGAGGTAGTGAATGGGATGAAACTCTTGAGCGAATTTGGGGCCAGATTGTTCAGCATCTTCCATGTCAATGCAGAGTTTGAACTTTTATTTGTTAGACACTGGTGGCTTAACTGTGGTTTTGCATGGGATAATAGGACTATTGCTTCTGTGTTTTAGGATGATAATCCTGGCAGCAAGGTGAAAGATGAATTAGTGGGGAAAAAAATCTTGTGGGGGGAAAATGTGGGTGAGACTGAACTAAATCAGTGGCAGGAGTGGTGGAAAGGAGGGGGAAATTTTAGAAAGGCATTTTAGAAGTAGATTAATAGGCAAGGGAAAGTGAGGAGTTAAGGATGACTCCAGGATTTCTAGCTCATGTGATTGGGTAGCTAATGATGCCATTAATCATAATAGGGAATAGCAACTAAGCTTTATTGAGAGGAGACTTTGGATTTTACAGGTAAAGCAGAATAGTGGAGTGGAGATAAAGAGGTTGGAGTTGGTAATGCTGAGTTTGCTACCTGTTGGATATACATCTGGAGCAGTGTTTGTTAACCTTGGTACTGTTGATATTTTGGGCTGCATAATTTGTAGTGGTGAGAATGTTTAGCAATATCCTTGGCCTCTACCCACTGGCACCCATCTCAGTTGTGCCAACCAAAAATGTTTCCAGACTTTTCCAAATATTTTCTGAGGCAGGGGCAAAATTGTCCCCAGTTGAGAAACCATTGATACAGACACAACAAGGAGGGTGGTAAAGTTGTGTGTCTAGAATTTAAAATATAGATGAGACTTGAACTCAATATTTAAAATCAGCAGTGGTGGGGGGCACCTGGGTAGCTCAGTTGGTTAAGTGTCCATCTCTTGATTTTGGCTCAATTCATGATCTCATGGTTTGTGAGTTTGAGCCCCACGTCTGGCTCTGAGCTCACAGTGTGGAGCCTGCTTGGGGTTCTCTCTCTCCCTCTCTCTCTGTCCCTTTCTCACTCTCTTTCTCTCTCTCTCTCTCTCTCTCTCTCTCTCTCAAAATAAATAAACATTAAAAAAATCAATGGTGGCAATTTAAGCAATGTGCAAAGATGAGATTGTGCAGAAGAGTGTAGATAAGTATATACTTATCTCATTTTTCCTTGAATAGTTCCAAAGACTGAATATTCCTAAACTCGTGAGATAGATTGAGGCAATTTATTCTACTTTTTAAAAAGTTTATTTATTTATTTTGAGAGAGCAAGAGCAAGAGAGAGAGCATGAACAGGGGAGGGGCAGAGAGAGAGGGAGAGAATCCCAACCAGGCTCCATGCTGTCAGCACATGGAGCCATCATGAAGCTTGATTTCATGAACCTTTCACGATCATGAACTGAGCCAAAATCAAGACTCAGCCTAACTTACTGAGCCACCCAGGTGCCCCAATTTATTCTATTTTTGAATACTTTCAAATGTTTTATGTTGTTATTATTGTTGTATGTTGTCACATATTGAGCCAAATTCCTTGTAGTGGGACAGATTAATCTTTGTGTAACTAATCTTTGGTTCTTGTGATATTGTGATTTATAAGATTTTTCATATTGGTCATCAACTACTATTCCTGGGTCACAGTTCCCAAAACCCTTAGAATTTCCTCAACATAAGAGCAGTAAAGCATCTTTTGTTATATGTTTGGTTTCTTGTCCTTAGTTGCTGAGAAACACTTTAGAGCCATAAGGTGAAATGGGTTTTGTTGTTCATAGCAAGCCTTTCCCACCATAACTGGGTTTATGTTAATGCAGGTGATTTTTGGACAGTGCTGAAAAATGAGTGCTGGCTGCCAGGAAAACCAATCATGACTAGAATGTTGGAATTTTGAATCCTGCCCCCTAATTTCCTGGGAGAGGAGAGGGGCTAGAGGTTGAATCAATTACCAGTGGCCAATAAGTTCATCAATAAGCCTATGTTATGGCGATACCATAAAGCTCCAAAAGGAGGAGGTCTGGAGAGCTACTAGGCTGGGGAAACAGAACACTTTCACATACCACCGTGCCAGCCCCAGGCTCCACAAAGACAGAAGCTCCTTTGCTCAGGACCTTAACTTATGTATCTCCTTATCTGGCCATTGATTAATATTCTTTAATATTATTTGTAGTAAATCAGTAATCTAGTGAGTTCTATGAGCTGTTCTAGTAAATTAGTGGAACCCAAGGTAGGGGGGTGGGAACCTCTCATTTATGGCCAGTCTGTCAGAAGTACAGATAACAACCTGGACTTGTGATTGGGATCCGGGATTGGAGGGAGATTTTGGAACCTCTAGTTTGTAACTGGTTGGGTCAGAAGCACAAGTAACCTGGTCTTGTGATTGGCATCTGAAGTGATGGGTAGTCTTGTGGGACTGAGCCCTTAAACTGTGAAATAAGAAGTTATCACCAGGTAAATAGTGTCAGAATTGAGTTGAATTGTAGAACACTAGCTGTTGTCTCCACAAGGGCTTGTTGGTGTGGGAGACTCCTCCACACATTGGAATCAGTATCAGAACCTGTTAGGTCTTAAGTTTGTTTTCATGGGACACAAAATAAGTCTATTAAGACAAATTATTTTTCCTAAATCCCTCTACATATTTTAATATAGCTATCAGATTTGTAGAATTTAACATTATTATCTCCTGACTACATAGCCTTAATATTTCATCTTTCTTTTATATGTTGTATTTTGAGATGTTTTGCAACATGAGCACTCTCTATTGAATAGCAACAGATTTTTTTAATGTTTATTTTGAGAGAGAGAGAGAGAGAGAGAACATGAACACACATGCAAGCAGGGGAGGGTCAGAAAGAGAGGTAGAGAGAATTCTAAGCAGGCTCTGTGCTCAGCGTGGATCCCAACACTGGACTTAACATGCGGCTCACTGTGGAGTTCAGTCTCATGACTATAAGGTCATGACCTGACCGAAATCAAGAGTCAGACACTTAACCAGTTGAGCCACCCAGGCACTTCAAATGGCAACCATTTGAATATCCTCCTTAAGCTATAGCTGTAGAGCAGAGAATTGAACAAACTCCATGTTTGACCTGTCCAATTTAGCAAAAAACAAACTATCAATTTCTTGGTTTTTGTCATAGTATTTTTATTAAAATATCTCAGAATTACATTAGCTCTTTTTTGTCAGCCACTCTATGCCATCTTTTCTTTTGTTATTTTTATTTTGCATGAACTTTCTGTTAAATCACATTCCATATCATATACTACTGATGTTTTTTTGTTTCTAACCCAAGCATGAAAATTCATATCCATCCTTTTAAAAATGTACTCTTCTTTCATGGATTATGAATTCCATCATCTAACATGTTTATTATTTCTCCAAGTTTTATGCCACCTGCACAGTTTATCAGCATGCCTTAAAGACACATTGATCCAAGTCATTAATAAAAATGTGAGCAGGTTAAGTCTAGAGTTAATGGGATACATAGTGCTATGGATTTTCTCTTCAGTGCTTGTACAGCTATTTTTTACTTAAAGGTCTTTTACTTTCAGGGACTACTATAGAAATGAGACTCATGCAGATAAACATTATGTTCAGTCTTTCCAAGATAAAACTACCAAACATAATTTTCCTGCAAGAAATAGTAAACTATGTTCCATATAGATTGAAGTGGAAAATTTTCATGGGACCAGATGGTTTTATTAGGTGATAAAATAGTGTTAAGTAATATAGGCAGGATACAAATTTAAATACAAAATATGACACCACTATTTATAGATAGTAATAGATATAGAAATAAACCTAGTTCTAGATGTAGATATAGAGAACACCAGAATCTTAATGATAGTTGCCTCTAAAGTGGTAATGATCGATGTCTTTATTACTATGTTATAGTCTCAAATGTTATGTGATAAATTGTCACCTTTATATGCAGAAAATAAATATTAAAATATACTTGTATATTGTATAACTTTGTATCAGCAAAAGTAGAAACAGAATCTGAGAGAAAATACATGTATTTCTGATGACCAGGGTTTGAGGGAAAGACCTGACCTTAAGTGATAGGAGAAACCCTTCTATGGAAGCCACAGGTTTTCAGTATTCCCTAAGGGGAACAGGAGTTGGAGTTGCACCAGATTTTCCATCACCAACACTCTGCCCTGCTGACAGATCCCTTAAGAGATGACAGATATGGCTGGATAAGTCGGAAGAATTTGTCATCTGCAGAAACATACCTGCTTGTCTTTCTTAACAGAGTTACTATAAAGATCAAATGAGATGATAAATGCGAAAATTTCTACATAAAAAGATTGTAAGTCCTCCTATTCAAGGGTAAATTATTGGTGGAAAGGAGTTTTAGTTGTAGTTACTTTAATTGGAGTGAGTATAGTCATTATACATTATACATTATACATTATAAGTATGTAGTGGGAATGTTTGGTCACCCTTCAGGATAAAATCCTTGAAGAGAGGGACCATGTCATATTCATCTACGTATGTTCCAACACCTAACACATTACTTACACCTTAAGCATGGATATGGAATGGATTGCATTGCTGAATATTTGCAATATTTGCAAAATGGTAATTATTTTTTTAATTAAAATAAGAGAAATGAAATAATAGTGTTATAAATTATCAAGTACTAAAATAACACTGTTACTCTGCCATCTTGGTGAAGCAGATGATTCCTTAATATAATTTACCAAATGATAAACAGCATTTGACTTCCTCCTCTTTCTGCTCCCTAATTTTAGGCATTCACTGAGATTTTATGCTTGGTCCCATTTTCTCTTTATATCTTTATCATTTTTATTATATCAATTAATGTGTTCTAAAAAATCTTCTCTATGCTGATGACTCTTCAATCTTGGCTTTTTCCAGTTCTGTATTTCTGACTCTGCTCAACTCTTCCGGTTAGCTTCTTACATACTCAAGTGTATGTATATATATATATGCATATATATGTTGTATATGCATATATATATATATATATATACATATATATATTCAAAATATTTTAATGACTTTTTTTTTTAATGTTTATTTATTTTTGAGACAGAGAGAGACAGAGCATGAATGGGGGAGGGGCAGAGAGAGAGGAAGACACAGAATCGGAAGCAGGCTCCAGGCTCTGAGCCATCAGCCCAGAGCCTGATGCGGGGCTCGAACTCACGAACCGTGAGATCGTGACCTGAGCCGAAGTCGGACGCTCAACCGACTGAGCCACCCAGGCGCCCCTTAATGACTTATTTTTAATGACTTAACTTATGAATTTAAAAATTTTTTAGTGTTTATTTTTGAGAGAGAGAGAGAGAGAGACAAAGAATCAGAAGCAAGCTCCAGGCTCTGAGCTGTCAGCACAGAGCCCGACACAGGGCTCAAACTCACAAGCCGTGAGATCATGACCTGAGCAGAAGCTGGACACTTAACCGACTGAGCCACCCAGGCGCCCCCTAACTTTATATTATTAAGGTCCCATGAATATCATTTGAGAGGAATAGGCTTGGGGGAAACATTAACTTAATTCTTTAAGATAGTCTAGGCTTCTAACCTTGGGTAATGTGTTTCATATCATTATTATGTGATTCCACCCAAAACTATTGTTTGACTTCCTTGTCCTTATAATACCCCTTGAGTAATATAAATAAATATACTGAAAGAAGGAAATGGATGTTCACATGAGGGAACTTGGATTGAGTGATTTCAGTCGTGGACACAGAATGAAAGACCCACATCCACTTAACTTTCATTAAAAAGAAAAGTGGGGTAAAGTGGGATGAGATAATAAATCTTAACGGAATAAGGAAGTCTTAAAGATAGTCTAGGAAGAAGGAACGGATGCTCTTTTTTAGAGAAGAGTTGCTAGAAACTTCTATTCAGAGAGAGCAGTGTGTTGGGTGGCTCAGTAGGCAGAAATAGTGACTCAAAGGCAGGTTCATTACAGAAGAAGACTTAAGCTGGTCAAAATGGGATGAAAAGACTTAATTCCAAGTTATAAAGAAGGTTCAGATACAGCGGATTAGCAGAAAAAAGTTTTGTAGTTGATACAAAGACACTAATTTCATGTCACATGTCACATATAAAGGAGAAAAAGCAAATTGTGGCTATGAAAACAGTTTTTCCACTGTTTCCACTGTTTTTCCACTGTTAAGTGTCCCCCCAAAAATGCTGACAAAAGAAACAAAAACAGGGGCACCTGAGTGGCTCAGTCAGTTAAGCGTCCGACTTCGACTCAGGTCATGATCTCACAGTTTGTGAGTTCGAGCCCCGCGTTGGGCTCTGTGCTGACAGCTCAGAGCCTGGAGCCTGCTTCGGATTCTGTGTCTCCTTCTATCTCTGCCCCTCTCTCATTTGTGCTCTGTCTCTTTCTGTCTCTCAAAAAGAAATAAATGTACAAAAATTTTTTTTAAAAGAGAAACAAAAACAAAACATTGTTTTTCTTTTTTTTTTTTGTAAAAAAAAGCCTGCAGACCTTCACATAGAATTCAGTGATAAATATTTGAATCCAATTACTGTCTTTAAAAGCCCAAAATGCTAATACTATTAAATAACTTATGTATGAATTTACAATTATTTTAAAGAAAAAGTAGGCTGAATAACATTAAATGTAAAAGCATATTTTCTTCTTAATAAATGGAAAATTACCAGACATTTATTTCCTTTATAGTTTGGGATATGAGGGAGATAGATGATGCTAACCATTAGGTATATTATTGTTGCAAATGAAAAGCTCTATAATATATGTTATCGAAAGCAGATGTTACTCTGGTAGATGATTTTAAGCATTCCACTTAAGAGTTGTCTTTGGGATTTTTCTAGCCTTTTTCTCCATTTAGTGGAAATTTCAGATTCTGGAAATCAGAGATCTTGGCTGTACAATATTCTAACCATCCAGTTTCAATTTTCTCATTGGACTCCAATCTTACCAGTTCTTTTTTAGATTCTTCCCTTTGCTTAAAACCTATTGTCTCCCAGCTACGGCATGGTGTCTATGTGCATCCTCATTTTTAAGCCGTTACCTCCTTTTTCCTTCATTTGACTCATTCTCTAGTTTCTTTTCTTATCTTATGCCTCAGTAATTATAGCATCCTTAGTTCTGCCAAAATGGGCAAGTGTATCATTATGTTTAAAGTGCAGAGCAGTACAGAAAGCTAGAAGATCATGGGCTGTTTTTACTTTGTCTGATAAAAAGTCTTCTGGTTGGATTATGGTTCTATGAAAAAAGGAAATGGCATTGAAGATGCGTTAAATTCCACTGCTAGTTTTAAGTTAACTTTCTTAGGTTGGCAACAAAATTCACAGCTTGTTGATTGGGCTTTCTGAAATGATGAAACAAAGTGAAAAAAAGTCTGAAAAGAGTGACTAATAGAGACAGTAACAAAAACTTTTAGTTAATGAAATGATAAAAAAATTATTAGACTCGCTTTAAAAAATTAATAGATATGAAAGGTATGCATTTTAACCTTTTTGAATATTTGATATCTTCCTTTGTCTTTAGCCACAGATAAGTATCTTTGACTTTATTTTTTTTTTAATTTGACTTGCTATCTCATTCTGTTAAGTCTTTATAGCTCATTGCTTTATGGTCAGGTTGTTTGATTCTTTCTACTTCTCCTTTCCATCTTCCCTTTTCTTAATTAAATGCATTCTCATTTCCTTTCCACCTCTCTGTGGACCACTGTTTTCATGAAAGGTCAGCGCCTTGCATAGGTAGGACTGATCTTCATACATCTGTTGTCCTTAGCACAGCACAATGGGTTATAAACAGTATGAGAAGGGACCACAGAGACCATTTAGTGGAATCATTTATTTTACAGATGAGGAACCCGAAACCCAGAGTGGCTAGGTCACCTAATCAAGGTCTCTTAACAAGTTAGTGACTGTGGCAAAGTAGTCCTCTTGTGCCCTGATTCCTAATTCAGAGTAGTCATATGATTAAGCACTAACTTTCTGGTTCTAGAGGTAGAAATAAAATAGGATTTTTTTCCTGTACAGGAATGGGTCTTTGCTAATGTTGGTGACAAGTGACATTTCAATGCTTATTGTATACCAAATGCTTACTGAATGTTAACTGTTCTTCATAGTTGACCTCATTTAATCCTCACAATAATCCAACAAGGTCAGGAATGTTATTATTCCCATTTTACAGATGGAGATATTTGACTAATATCAGGCACAGCCATAGACTCAAAGAGACTGTATAAATAATAATAAGAAAAAAAATACATCTAGTCCCCTTAAATAAAGTCTGCCTGTGGAAGGCCCAAACACTGAGTTCTTCCTTATCTGCTCAGGCATAAGAAGGAACAGGAATGGGAAAAAGAGCACTAACTTGGTTGAATCCCAGTGGGTGCCTCAGTCCTGCCAAGGATCAGATGTATGTCCTGTAGCCTTACGATGTTTCTGTTCTGCCATACTGCCTATTATCTTAACAGTACCTAACTCATGCCTTTTGTACAGGGCATGTAAATTTTCATTTAAAATAAATATTAAGTGCCACTGTATGCTAAGTCTATTATACAATGGCAAACAAAAGACATAATTACCCAAATTCTAAGAGCAAGGGGAAAAGTTCAACCACTGCTGTCGCACAAAGAAACCTATATTTTTTTCCCCATTGCCACCTGAGTCCCCATAATCTAGTACTGTTAATTCAACCTCTGTCCCTGTGTTCTCCATCCATTACTTTTCAACATACTGTTACTGAATTACATCCTGGCAAATCAACCTAATATACCAAAACAGAATCATTTCAGATTTTGTGCCATTCATTTATTGGCCTACTAATTCTTCAAACATTCACTGAATACTTATTATAACTGAGAGACCTACCTGAACCAAGGACATAAAATGAGAAAGGCACAATTCTTGTCTTTAATTCTATTAATAAAGGACAATAAATAATACATTAATTAAGGCCAATAAGGAAAATAGAGGTCCAAAAGATGACATTATTATGATATTATTATTGTAAAATAGTACTACTATTCACCTATTATATCCTAAACATTTTATATATAATTATATAATAATATGTTATTGCATATTTTATCATGTACCAGCAACTGTGTTTTACATATGTTAGGCAAGCCCTGTGATATAGGAGTACTAGTTTTATTTTACACAAGAAGAAGCTGAGGCTCATGTGGTAAGTGATTGTGTAAGGTTGTATAGCAAGTAAGTGGTAGAGATGAGAATTGACAAACACCAAAGCCTTTGTTTTTCCTATTTCATCATGGCAACTCTCCGGTGTTGTTTAAGCAAAGCTCAGATTTTAATTAATTCTGTTTAGAGTATTTGGGGATGATTTCAGTAGAGGTCATATGTAAACTAAGTCTGAAAGCTGGATAAGAATTCTGGAAGTAAGAATGTGTATTTCAAACCTACAAAGATATAAACAGTATGGTGTAAAAGTTTATTGGTCAGTAACTTTAGGGAATTGTGTAGTATATCCTACCCAAGGATTTGGACCTTACTTTGCTGTAGTCAATGGAAGTAGATCAATAGACTTGGAATTCACATAGTTACAAAAAAAAATCACCATTTTTTAAAAATTAATTTATTCTTTTACATTCTAGTGTAATAACATGTGGTGCTATATTTAGTTTCAGGTGTGCAATATAATGATTGCACAGTTCTATACATTACCCACTGATCATCACAGTAAGTGTGCTCTTAATCCCCTTTACCTATTTCACCCATACTTCCTCTGGTAACTGCCAGTTTGTTCTCTATATTTAAAAGGGTTTTTGTTGTTGTTGTTGTTATTGTTTGTTTGTTTGTTTTCTTTTTTTTATTTGGTGTGCGTGTGTGTGTATCTCTTTTTTATTTTGTTCATTTGTTTTGTTTCTTAAATTCCACTTATGAGTGAAATCATATGGTATTGTCTTTGTAGGACTGACTTATTTCACTTAGCATTATACCCTCTAGATCCATCCATGTTTTAGCAAAAGGCAAGATATCATTCTTTTTTACAGATGGATAATATTCTATTGTATGTATACTGCATCCTTTTTATACTTTAATCTATCAATGGGCACTTGGGTTGTTTCTGTATCTTGGTTATTATAAATAATACTGAAATAAATACAGAGATACATCTGTCTTTTCAAATTAATGTTTTCATTTTCACTGGGTAAAATAAAATAAAATAAAATTCCAGTAGTGGAATTCCTGGATCATATGGCAACTCTATCTTTAATTTTTTGAGGACCCTTCCTACTGTTTTCCACAGTGACTGCGTAAACTTGCATTCTCACCAGTAGTTCATGAGGGTTCCTTTTTCTCCACATCCTTGCCAAGACTTGTTCTTTCTCATGTTTTTTACTTCAGTCATTCTGAGAGGTGACAATTTCATTGTAGCTTTGATTTGCATTTTCCTGATGATTATGTTGAACATCTTTTCACGTGTCTGTTGGCCATCTATATGTCTTCTTTGGAGAAATGTCTATTCATGTCCTCTGCCAATTTTTAATTGGATTATTTGAGTTTTTGGTCTTGAGTTATACAAGTTCTTTATATATTTTGGACATTAACCCCTTATCAGGGGTTAATGGATTGTCTTTCAGTGGATTGTCTTTTTGTTTTATTGGTGGTTTCCTTTATTGTGCAAAAGCTTTCTATTTTGGTGTAGTCCCAATAGTTTAATTTTGCTTTTGTGTCCCTTGCCAGAGGAGACAAATCTAGAAAAATGTTTTTATAGCTGATGTCAAAGAGATTACTGCCTGTTGTTTTCTTCTAGGAATTTTATGGTTTCATGTCTCACATTTAGGTCTTTAAAACATTTTGAGTTTATTTTTTCTGTGTAAGAAAGGGTTTAGTTTCATTCTTTTGCATGGAGCTATCCAGTCCCAATACTATTTGTTGAGGAGATGATAGGAGATGGTATTTTTCCCATTGTATATTCTTGCCTCCATTGTCATAAATCTATGTATTGATGTAATGGGATATTAAGTCCCCTACTCTTCCTGTATTGCTATAAATTTCTTCCTTTACATCCATTAATAGTTGCTTTATGTATTTGGGTGCTCCCATGTTGGTGCATAAATGTTTAAAATAGTTATATCTTCTTGCTGGGAAAATAACCATTCTGTAAATATTATTATTTGAAATTATATGTGTGCATATATTCTGTAATAATGGAACTATAAGTTTTTGGAAAACCAGGTCCATGTTATTTCTTTCTCTCATGGAATTTATAATAACCCAGTAAGATTTATTAAATAAAGGAATTGACTGGATTATAAAACTAAGAGGTTATTTGATCTGTTCACCAAACAATAAATATAACATTACAACTACTAATAATATTATGAAAATGCTAATATGGTTTCTGAAGCTGATGATTCACTTCTTTGAAACATGGTAATGAGGCCAATAGTGGGGATTTAATCCTGTCAGCTTTTCCTTTCTTCCATGGATATAAACATTGACCCAGACCATTTTTACACTTTCAAGAAGGACCCTGTGAAAGAATATGGATCAGTTACTGCAAATCCATCATTAGTATTAAAAGAAGCTAATGTACATGCTTTCCTGGTAGTGGGTCAGAAAATGTCATCTTTGCATTGGAAAGTCAGCAGTATTTTTATGGTTGACCTCACAAATCATGTTACGTATAAATTCAACTTGTGTTCTAACTTTATCATTCTTTCTTGTCCTACCATATAAAGAAGTATAGCTTTTAATCTAAATACCAAAGCATTATACCAAAGAATATTATTAAGAAGCTCTCTTTGTTCTAAACCCTCTTCTTATTAGCAGTAGGACTGATCTTCTGCTTCTTACCTTGAAACACTAGGTCAGAGAACCTGTTATTTCATATACAGTGATTTATTTGAATAGAACATGAGAAAATTTATTTTTTTAATGTTTACTTATTTTGAGAGAGAGAGAGAGAGAGAGAGAGAGAGAGAGAGAATGTGAAGGGGGGAGAGCCAGAGATAGAGGAGAGAGAGAATCCCAAGGAGGGATTCTCCATGCTGACAGCACAGAGCTTGACACAGGCCTTCATCCCACAAACTGTGAGATCATGACCTGAACTGAAATCAGGAGTTGGACGCTTAACTGGTTGAGCCAAACAGGTGCCCCAAGAACATGAAGAAATTTAAATCACTGTGGTCTTTCAGTTCATTAAGAGCCAAAATAAAAAAATCCAAACCTAAAAACTAGTTTTATGTTTTGTGTACTTCTCTGGAGAAAGAGAGACATACTCATATGTCACAAAACTTTCTAGTAGTAGAATTGAAGGGCCAGGCTTAATACTGATTTTCAAAATGACGCTCAGTATAAAATCCAGTTTTAAAAGTATTTTTCAATTTTAATGCAGATACAACATATGTTTTATTAAATACATTTTATTTCTCATAATGACACAATAATAATTTTATACAATAGGTATTGAATAATGGGACATGTAGATTAGCTTTTTAAAACCTATTACTGTGGTGTCTAATTATTAGAAATAAAGTGTATACAATATATTCCAAATATGTTATTAAATTTGCTAGGCTGTCTCACAATAAAGCAATAGATAGATAACAAACTTGTTTAGGAAAAATATATAAACAACATTAAACCATTAGAAAATAATTATTGTTTATATAAAATCAAATGCTAAATGGTGTGATAAAATTTACTTGTAACCATAATTGAAAGAGGGAAACATAATGCTTAATAGGAAAAATAGGTTTAATCACAGATAGGGGATGAAATGGGTGATAATGTGTCAATGAGAAGACCTGAATTCTAAGTTCATCCTCTCTATAAGTTATGTGACCTTGAGCAACTTACTTAACCTTCTTAGGCCACTGATGAAGATAACACTTGCTCTGTATACTTTGCATAATGTTGTGGGAAAAAATTATAATAAAAATAATATAAAAAGCTTATTTTCGGGGTGCCTGTGTGGCTCAGTCCTTTAAGCGTCTGACTTCAGCTCAGGTCACGATCTCGCGGTCTGTGAGTTCGAGCCCCGCGTCAGGCTCTGGGCTGATGGCT
Organism: Panthera tigris; assembly: GCF_018350195.1. Taxonomy (NCBI): domain Eukaryota; kingdom Metazoa; phylum Chordata; class Mammalia; order Carnivora; family Felidae; genus Panthera; species Panthera tigris. The sequence goes on along the minus strand of NC_056668.1, from coordinate 99,430,476 downwards.
CGGAGCCTGGAGCCTGCTTCCGATTCTGTGTCTCTTTCTCTCTGCCCCTCCCCCGTTCATGTTCTGTCTCTCTCTGTCTCAAAAATAAAATAAACGTTAAAAAACTTTTTTTTTTAAAAAGCTTATTTTCAAATACAATATAATATCAAGGTAAATGGTAGTATTTTTATGCTTTATACTAGGTTGACACTCAGAATTTGCTTATAATTAATTATAACTACCTCTTTTACTGAATTTCAGAAAAATCTGTGGGTTATATTTTGTCACATTAAAACATTACTCCTATATAGAAAAAGATTTTGAATGCATATTTGTCTTGTTTTATAAGGAGGTATTTATGATTTCTCTCTATCGATGTTATAAATTTAGAAATTTAGGTATACATTTAATCATAAAAAGAATTCTGAAATACTTTTTAAAAATAATTATTAAGTTTATATGTGATGTTGAAAAAGTATTTAAAATAGAAATTTGAATTAGTACAAATTATCTTAACTTTGACTAGCTCTTAGTCTTGTGATTTTTTTTTTATTATGAAATTTATTGTCAAATTGGTTTCCATACAACACCCAGTGCTCGTCCCAACAGGTGCCCTCCTCAATGCCCATCAACCACTTTCTCTTCCCTCCCACCCCCATCAACCCTCAGTTTATTTTCAGTTTTTAAGAGTCTCTTATGGTTTGGCTCCCTCCCTCTCTAACTTTTTTTTTTCCTTCCCCTCCCCCATGGTCTTCTGTTAAGTTTCTCAGGATCCACATAGTCTTGTGATATTTTTACTGAACTTGTATTATTCTGGTGTTTTTAAAGCAGGAGAGATGTGGGAATTTCAGACTTTATACAAGCAACTGAATGCTCAATTAAACTGTCCACTCTTCCTTTCTTGCTTCACTTTATGTTGAGGCATAAAGAAAAAAACAAAAGGCAAAAAACAGTGCTACATTGTTATGGCCCCAAACTTGAAAAACCTATGACTGACTCTCAAGGAGGATAAAGAAGAGACAAGAGAGTGCTAAGTACAGGATTTTTGGAGAGGATTTCTTTGGAGATAATCCTATCTTCCTATTAAGTTGTAAAGAGAAAAAAATCTGCCCTTCACCTTGAGCCTAATGAGAAAGATTTCATTCAGATTTCTTTGAGAGCTTGATGTGTGTTGTTGGTAATTGAGAGGTGGGCTTAGTGGACTGGTGCTATAGGCAAGACCAAGAAAGGGACTACTGTCAATGAAATAAATTCTGTGTGTGTGTGTCTGTGTGTTTGTGTGTGTGTAAAGAACTTATTCTTATTCTTGTTTTTCATGAGTTAATGTGCTGTAATATTGTTGCATGATGCCTTCTCAGGAAGCAGACTCTGGAACAGAGATTAGCTAGCTTGTGAAAAATATTTCAGTGACTACAGTGAGAGTCAACACCTGTGGAAGGGAGAACTAAGTGAGAAGTTGAGCTGCAAAGCTGAATGAGTTTACCTGAGTTAGTACAGTTTATCTGAGTAAACTTTAGAGTTTACCTAAGTTAGTACAAGTGGACAGGTCCTTTATATCCGTATGTTATTCAGCCTGTGGACACTGGCTGCCCAGGGAGGGAAATGTGACCACAGGTGAAAGATCCCCAGAGTGATGATAGCTGCAAGTAACCTTCCCACTACATCGGGGATTAAGTCCTTCTTTTCTGAAGGGGTATCTGGGCAGTGCATCACAGCACCCTTTACAAATCCCACATTCCATATGAGGAACCCACAGAGTGAATGTCAGCCTGGATTCTGCTGCCTTCCAATATGAAGAGATGCTGGCAGTAAGTATAATGGAATGTATCATTGGGGCATAAGCCAAGGTTGTATTTGAAGTAACAAGCTGAAGGAAGAGCACTGCTACTACCAAGAAAATTGTATCAAGAGGACTAAGAGGGGATTTTCTTGAATAGCACTGCCCATTAGAAAGACAATGTGAACCACATATGTAATTTTAAACTTTCTAGTAGCCATATTTTAAGAAATGGGTAAGAAAGTGAAATTTAAAAAAAGAAATAAGTGAAATTAATTTTAATAACATTTAAATTTTTAACTTTTTCTGGGGCACCTGGGTGGCTTGGTTGGTTTATCATCCAACTCTTGATTTTGGCTCAGGTAATGATCTCAGTGGTAAGATCAAGCCCCTCATAGGGCTCTACGCTGGGCATGGAGCCTGCTTAAGATTCTCTCTCTTCCTATGGCCCTCCCCCACTCCTGCAACTGCATACACATGTGCTCTCTCTTTCTCTCTCTCCCTGTAAATAAATAAATAAATAAATAAATAAATAAATTACTATTTTTTCTAATTTAAATATAATTTGAGATATTTAATGCATTTTTGTCAACATCATAGTCAAAATGATAAAAGACTCAATGAGATTCTTCTTTCTTTCTTTATTTTATAATTTTCTTTAGTAGGCTTCACACCCAATGTGGGGCTTGAACTCACAACCCAGAGATCAAGCGTTACATGCTTTACCAACTCAGCCAGCCAGGCGCCCTAATGAGATTCTTTGCATTCTTTCTTCATATTAAACCTTAGAAATCAGCATGTATTTTACTCTATAGAAACCGCATTTCAAGTGCTCAGTACCTTCAAATTGGACCAATGCCATATTGGACAGTTCAATTCTAGAGAAACTACTGAAATGCCCCTTGAAACAAAAGTCAGTTTTAACTTCCCGCCATACCTAGAGATTGCCAATCCATTATATGATAGTGACAATCAAATAAGAACTTTTTATACCTCCTATCTGTCCTCATTCCTACCCCTGAAAGTCTCAAAAATATTAATGCCCCAACTTGACAGCACCAAAATACATAAAATAATAACAAACATAAAGGAACTCATTGATACTAATACAATAATACAAGGCGACTGTAACACCTCACTTACATCAATCGACAGATCATATAAACAAAAGATCAACAAGGAAACAATGGCTTTGAATGACACACTGGACCAAGTGGATTTAAGAGATACATTCAGAACATTTCAAAAGCAGCAGAATACACATTCTTTTCAAGTGCACGTGGAACATTCCCCAGAATAGATCACATGCTAGGTCACAAATCAGGCTTCAACAAGTACAAAAAGATTGAGAGCATGCCTTGCATATTTTCCTATGACAACACGATGAAATTTGAAGTCAATCACAAGAAAAAAAATTGAAAGACCATAAATACACGGAAGATAAAGAACATTCTACTAAAGAATGAATGGGTCAACCAAGAAATTAAACAAGAAATAAAAAACATGGAAACAAGTGAAAATGAAAACACAATGGTCTGAAACCTTTGGATTCAGCAAAAGTGGTCATAAGAGGGAAGCATACAGCTTTCCAGGCCTACCTCAAGAAGCAAGAAAAGTCTCAAATACACAACCTAACTTTATACCTAAAGGAGCTAGAAAAAGAACAATAGATGAAGCCTAAAGCCAGGAGAAGAAGGGAAATAATAAAGATTAGAGCAGATATAAATGATGTGGAAACAACAAGCAAAAACAGTAGAACAGATCAATGAAACCAGGAGATGATTCTCTGAAAGAATTAATAATATTGATAAACCCCTAGCCAGACTTATCAAAAAGAGAAATGACCTAAATTAATAAAATCATCAAAGAAAGAGGAGAGATCACAGCCAACACCACAGAGATGCAATTATAAGAGAATATTAGAAAAATTATATGCCAACAAATTGGGCAATTTGGAAGAAATGGATAAATTTCTAGAAACATATAAACTACCAAAAATTAAAGAGGAAAAGATAGAAAACTTGAACAGACTAATAACCAGCAAAGAAATTGAATCAGTAATCAAAGTCTCACAGCAAACAAAAGGCCAGGGCCAAATGGCTTCCCAGGGGAATTCTACCAGACATTTAAAGAAGGAAGAGTTAATACCTATTCTTCTTCTCAAACTGTTCCAAAAAATAAAAATGGGAGGAAAACTTCTAAACTCATTCTATGAGGCCAGCATTACCTTGATTCCAAAACCAAAGACTCCATTATAAAAAAAACTACAGGCTAATATTCCTTATGAAAATGGATGCAAAAATTCTCAACAAAATATTAGCAAATCAAATACAAGAGTACATTTTATATATATTCAATTAAGAATGTATAAAATTTATAGTTAAAATTATGCTTGATATATAAATGTATATTAAATATCCATATATATATTCGATATTCATCTCATCCACTTCTATATATAAATCTCTATATATAAATCTCTATATAGTAAAAGCTTGGATTGCAAGTAACTTGTCCTGTGAGTGTTCTGAAAGACAAGCAAACATTTCTAATAAATTTTAACTTGATAAACGAGTGATATTCTGCAATATGAGTAGTACGTGATGCCAAATATATAGGATCACAATTGAGCCAATGGTTCTTGAAATTCATGTTGATATAGAAATGCTTTGATTATAAGCATGTTTCCGGAACGAATTATGCTTGCAAACCAAAATTTTACTGTATATACAATTTTTTGAAAATATAATATCGTGTAAATAATACATGTGTTCTTATTTCAACACAGAGACCAAACACTGACACCATGAAACCAATCCCTTATTATTCTCTCTAGTCCAGTCTATTATAGAAGTGACTTAATCAGATTCCCCACATCTGTTTTACCTCCTTCAAATTTATTTTTTAAACTAAAGAAAGAAAATGTTTTAAAGTAAGAAACATAGGTTCTTAGCTTAAAACCATGTGATTGTCTCCCCAGTTTTCCTTAAATTCAAAAATTCTTACATTGACCATCAGAACCCTAAATATTCTCATTGCCATCTGCATCTCCAGTTTTACCATGAATCAAATTATCCTTTTTTCCATATATTCCAACCATGATAATTTTCTTTCAGTTCCTAAAATGCACTCCACTCTCTTGCACAATAAGCTCTTCACATGTGCTGTTCCCCCATACAGTTAAATATACTGGTCAATTTCTTTGCTTTCTTTTGATCCCCAACAGTGTTTTCTTTCCCTGAAGATGTAATTTCTGAACCCATAGAACCAGTTAGACTCAGGAGTCAAGTGTGTTTATAGCATTTTATGCTTTAGTTATTTATTTACCAACTTGACATCTAGATTATAAGCTTCCTTAGGACAGAGACCAAAATGTCTTGATAAGATACAGAACTCATGAACTTATAATGTGTAATTTACTCATTAAATTAATGAAGGGTAGATTTTATATTGGTTTTATTTTTGTTTCTCCCATCATATCAGTTGTAAATGCTATTATGTGATTTTGTGCTAATAAATATACATATGTATTAATTTAATGTATTATTTCATATATGCATTAATTCATAACACATTCATTGAACAGTACGTTAAGATAGTCGCCATGATCAAGTGGGATCAAGTGCAACCTTGGTGGCTGCAATGGTGGTTTAATATTCACAAATCAATCAATGTGATACGTCACATTAATAAAAGACTGGGTAAGAACTCTATGATCCTTTCAATAGATGCAGGAAAAGCATCTGACAAAGTATAGCTTCCATTCTTGATAAAAACCTTCAACAAAGTAAGGATAGAAAGAACACACCTCTAAATCATAAAGACTATATGAAAGACCCACAACTAATATCATTTTCAATGGATGAATACTGAGAGCTTTTCTTCTATGGTCAGGAAGAAGATAGGGTTGTCCACTCTCACCACTGTTATTTAACATAGTACTAGAAGTTCCACCCTCAGCAATCAACAGCAAAAAGAAAAAAAGAAAGCATCCAAATCTGCAAGGAAGAATTTAAATTTTCACTATTTGCAGATAACATGATGGTCTATGCAGAAAATGCAAAAGATTGATATGCAAGTTCAGTAAAATTGTAGGATACAAAATCAACATACAGAAATCTGTTGCATTTGTATGCACCAATAATGAAGCACCAGAAAAAGAAATCAAGGAATCCATCTCATTTATAATTGCACCAAAAACCATTAGATACTTAGGAATAAACCTAACCAAAGAGGTAAAATATCTGTATCCTGAAAACTGTAAAACACTTATGAAAGAAGTTGAAGACAACATAAAGAAATGGAAATGCAATCCAAGCTCATGGATTGGAAGAAAAAAATATTGTTGAAATGTCTATACTACCCAAAGCACTCTACACATTTGATGTAATCCTTATCAAAATACCACCAGTGTTTTTCACAGAGCTAGAACAATCTTAAAATCTGTATGGACCACAAAAGACCCCAAATGGCCAAAGCAATCTTGGAAAACAAAAGCAAAGTTGGAGGCATCACAATTCCAGACTTCAAGGTATGTTACAAAACTGTAGTGATCAAGACAGTGTACAGACAAATAGAACAATGGAGCAGAATAGAAAACCCAGAAATGGACCTTCAACTATGTGGTCAATTTACCTTTGACAAAGCAGGAAAGAATATCCAATGGAAAAAAGGACAGTCTTTTCAACAAGTAGTGCTGGGAAAACTGGAGAGCAACATGCAAAAGAATGAAACTGGACCACTTTCTTACACCATACACAAAAATAAATTAAAAATGGATAAAAACCTAAATGTGAGACAGGAAACTATTAAAATCCTAGAAGACAACATGGGCAGTGACCTCTTTGACATTGGCCTTAGCAACTTCTTACTAGACATGTCTCCAGAGGTAAGGGAAACAAAACCAAAAATTAACCATTGGGACCTCATCAAGATAAAAAGCTTCTGCATGACGAAGGAAACAATCAATAAAACTAAAAGGCAACCTTCAGAATGGGAGAAAATATTTGCAAATGACATATCTGATAAAATATTAGTATCCAAAATATATAAAGAACTTATCAAACTCAATACCCAAAAAAACAAATAACCCAGTGAAGAAATGGGCAGAAGACTTGAATAGACATTTTTCCAAAGAACACATACAGATGGCTAACAGACCCATGGAAAGATGCTCAACATCACTCATCATCAGGGAAAGACAAACCAAAGCTACCATGAGATATCACCTAACACTTGTCAGAGTGGGTAAAATTAATGACATAGAAAACAACAAATGTTGGTGAGGGTGTGGAGAAAGGGGAACCCTTTAGCACTGTTGGTGAGAATGCAAACTCTGGAAAACAGTATGGAGGTTCCTCAAAAAATTAAAAATAGAACTACCTTACGATCCAGCAATTTCACTGCTAGGTATTTACCCAAAGGATACAAAACTACTGATTTGAAGGGATACATGCACCTGATGTTTATAGCAGCATTATCAACAATAGCCAAACTATGGAAAGAGCCCAAATGTTCATTGACTGATGAATGGATAAAGAAGAAGTGGTATATATACACAATGAGAATATTACTCAGCCCCCCCCAAAAAAAGAGTGAAATCTTGCCGATTGGAACAATGTGGATGGAGCTAGAAAGTATTATGCTAAGTGAAATAATACAGTCAGAGAAAGACAAATACCATATTATTTCACTTATATGTGGAATTTAAGAAACACAACAAATGAACATAGGAGAAAAAAAGAGAATCAAACCTTGAAACAGTTTCTTAACTGTAGAAAACAAACTCATGGTTGCTGGACGGGAGTGAGCAGAGAGAGGGGTTAAATGGTTGATGGCACTTGTTTTGAAGAGCACTAGGTGTTATATAAAAATGATGAATCACTAAATTCTACATCTGAAACTAATATTACACTGTATGTTAACTAACTGGAATTTAAATAAAAATGTGAAACTAAAAAAAAATACATATTAGCTACTAAGTTAAAAAAAAAAAGAAGAAACTTACTATCTTCTTCCTCAAAGGTTATCAGGCCTCGCTGTTTAAACAGAGATGGAATCATATTTCCTTAAATGAAGATAATAGTGGTGAATATGTTTGAAGGAAATGGAATGTTTAGAACATTGTGAGTTGAAACCAGAAACACATCTTAAAATTGTCACTGTTTCAACAGTTTTGAGATATAATTGACATCCAATCAACTGCACATTCATGTGAAGTTTACAATTTATTAAGTTTTAATGTAAGCACACACCCATGAGACTGTCAGTACACTCAAGATAATAAAAATATCCATCACTCCCTACAGTTTTCTCATGTTTCTTTGTTGTCTCTTCTTTCTACCACTCCCTCCTTTATTGGTCCCAGACAACCACTGTTCCTCTTTTTGTCATTTTAAATTAGTTTGCATTTTCTAGAGTTTTATATAAATGGAATCACACACTGTTTTAGTCTAGTCCATTTCACTCAATATGATTATCTTGAGACTTGTCCATGTTGTTGCATTTTATCAACAGTTTATTCCTTTTAATTGCTAAGTAGTATTCCATTATGTGTGCACATGAGTGGGGAAGGGGCAGAGAGAGGGCTGAGAGAGAGAGAGAGAAATAGAGAGAGAATCCCAAGCAGGCTCTGTGCTGTCAGTGTGGAGCTTGATGTGGGGCTTGATCCCAGGGACTGTGAGATCAGGACATGAACTGAAATCAAGAGTCAGACACTTAACCAACTGAGCCACCCAGGCACCCCTGCATTGACTTATTTTTAACTTTTTCTTAGAAAAATATCTAAGAATGGAATGGCTCAATCATATGGAAAGTGCATGTTTAACTTCTTAGGAACTTTCCAAACTGTTTTCCAAAGTATTGTTCCCACCTGTACTGTGTGAGAATTCTAGCTGTTCTGTCTTTTCATAACGCTTAGTATAATCAGTCTTCTAAGTTTTATCTATTCTATTATGTATATAGAGTATCTCATTGTTTTAATTTTCATTTTCCTAGTGACAAATGTTGTTGAGCCTGTTTTCATGAATCTAGCCTCTATCCATGTATCTTGTTTGTCATAGTGTTTTTTCATGACTTTATATGCCATCTATATACCTTCCATGGTAAATTGTCTGTTCAGTCTTCTGCCTATTTCTTTTTGAATTGAGTTGCTTGTTTTCCTATTGAATTTTCCAAGTTCTTTGTGTATTCTACATACAAATCTTTTTTTCTGATATATGATTTACAAAATATTGTCTCTGTCTGCAGCTGGTCTTTTCATTCTTTAACGAAGTCTTTTGAAGAGCAGAGGTTTTTAATTGTGATAAAGTTCAAATTATCATTTTGATATTTCATTGATCCTTGGTTTTGGTATTATATCTAAGAAATCTTTGCCTAACTCAAGGTCACAACAATTTTTGTCTTTTGTTTTCCCTAAAAGTTCTACAGTTTTAGTATTTACATTAACTTATGATCCACTTTCAGGGTCACCTGGGTGGCTCAGTCGGGTAAGCATCCAACTTCGGCTCAGGTCATGATCTCGCATTTCATGAGTTCAAGCCCTGCATAGGGCTCTGTACTCACAGCTCAGAGCCTGGAGCCTGCTTCGGATTCCGTGTCTTCCCCTTTCTCTGCCCCTTCCCTGCTTGTGCTCTCTCTCTGTCTCTCAAAAAAAAAATGAATAAATGTTGAAAAAAAATTTTTTTTAATAAAAAAAAAACTTATGATCCACTTTGAGTTAATCTTTGAGTTAATCTTTGTCAGTATGAATTGAAATTTATTTTTTATCACTTCATTTGTTCTTGTCTTTCAAATATTACTGTCTTTCATTGCCTGATGCCTCGTGTCTTTACAACCATTGTTTTATATATTTTTCCCAGTCATTTGTTTCAAGTGGGAAGGTAAACTTAGTTTCTGTTAACTCCATCTTGGCCAGAAGCAACTGTCATGAAGTTCATTTTTAATTAATGAAAGTTATTTTTTTAAAAAAAGGGCTGCATTTTGTTAGAGTACTTTCTTTTATTTAAGAGTGAGTGAGCTGAAAAACTTTAAAAAGCTGCATGAGTTTTTATTCAAAGATAGGAGAAGAAACACCCCACTAAAGAAATTTAACAAGAGAGTGGAAGACAAACATGAATATCTGCCCTGAATCCTCTGTTTTACATGTAGGAACAACATAATCTTTAAATCTAGATCACTTATTGTTTACATACTTTTAAAAGCAGTTGATATTTGAGGCACTCATTAGTTAGTGTTTGAAAATGAGGAGATGTTTCCCATGATTCTCATAAGTAATGGAAATCCTAAAAAATGGCCTTTAAAATCCCTCTTTGTATACCTGGGAAGTCGCAAGAATTCTTCCAACTACTCATGTCAACACTGGAGAAGCTAGAAACATGTTCTAAATATATTTCAACACAATCAAAATTGACATTTACTTCTTTGAAAATACATAATGTTAAAGAAAATCCAAATTTTGATTTCAAATGGCATTTCCAAATTTTAATTTGTTATAAGACTTCCTATTTGTACTAAATTTCTCCTATTTCTCAAGCCATTTCCTTTCTTTTGTTGGTTTCCCACTTAGTTAATTTCTCCCATATTCTAATCACAGATTTACATCTATTTTTCAAAGGCTGTCTAAAGATCACTTTGAAAGAAATCCAGCTTATCTCTGTCATTCATAAGATTAACCTACTATTCATTCAACTCATCAATAAATGATGAGAAAAGTGAGAGACTAGATCCACTTGGTTCATATGCCCAAGATGAATTTGATGAGTGTTATGTCAGTGTTGGGCACTGATATCAAGGGATGGTCCACATTCTTGTACTTAAAATTGATTCTCTCTCCTTTTTTTTCCCCTCATTTTACAGTCTCTGAAAAATTTTCAGGTGAACTGGAGGTCTTTCTGACTGACCTACATATAAAACTGGAAGGAAGTTCTGAGTTGAAATTTAGCATGCAAAGTTTTGTGCAAACCTATATTATTCATGTGAATGAGAAGTGACATACAGGATACTTTGTAAAAACAATGAAAAAGAGAAGTTTTAAAGTTTGAAAATATTTCAATAGGAAAACAGTAATGAGTAGGAAGATTAAAACTCCCAAAGGCAATGAGTTATAATTTTGTCAAACATAAAGTAATATTTTGATGTTTTGTGAGAGTTTTTATAAAGTTAGATGAAGACATTAATACTGTTTTTAGAATACCTTTTTAGAAAAAAGAAATCCTGTTGTGCTTTTGTAACTGAACCAATGTGAGTTCACTCCTTGGTGAGTCACAGATACACCAGGTAGGGTTGTCACACAAAGTAAATTTTATTTGAGGCAAATAAGGAGATCACTGGGAATAATTTCCAAAGCCTTGACTTCCTGAGAAAGGGTGAATGAGTACCTTTTGTTTAGGGTTAGGATGAATATTTAAATAGGGAAGCCTTGTCATCCTTTGTAGAGGTGGGCATGAGGTCATGCATGCACCTTAAGGAAACATGCCTATACATACATCGTATGTTATATAAATGGGGCTGGTGCCTCTCCTTGGGTAGAGATTTTATTATTATAATGAGGAAGAGGGAATTGTTGGTCATTCCAGATGTCACTCCATGGTCTGTGCAGGTGCCAGTCTGGGGTTAAGCTCAAACTGGTCTGGGTGGTCTGGGATGGCTGGAGGTCCTGTCAGGACAGTTTCAGGTTTCATTTGCCTGTGTTAAGAAGTAAGCCAGAAAGAAGAATTTATGAAAAAATATAGGACAGAGGTTGTGCAGTACATGCAGGTGGGCAATAAAAAGTTCAGGTCTTGAGGTCTAGCTGGTGACACTTTTATTAGAGTTGTATATCCCTAAATCATCATTGAATTTGTTGCAATTTGTTCTGAATTGTGATTTCTATAATAAGGTGCCTGTATAATACTAAAAATAGGGATTTATTATTTTTAACTGCGTTCTTTCCCAAATGTGCTAGACCAACATAGAAAATCTATTAATCTATGTGTCTCCAAAATACTATTTAGAATTTTTTACCCAGAGAAACCCAAGAGTGTATAATGTTTAAAGTGTATAAATAATATCTGTAGCATTAAAGTATTTTAATCATAAACATAATGTTCATTTTAAGGTGATCTCTGAAATGTATATCATAAAACTCAAAACACCATAGAAGAAAATTAGAAACCATTCATTTAACCATTATCTTCAATTAATGGAAAGGAAATGGTAAAATTTAAAGTGATTAATTCCTTCACTTGACTGTCCATACTTTAATATTGATATACCTTATGAAGATCCAAATAAGTAAATTAAATTGTAAGTCAGAATATCAATCTTTAATTCTTTCTGAGATTCATTTTGTCACTTTATTCATTCCAAAAATATGTGAAGTAAAACTGAGGTTTTTTTTTAAAGACATTTTAGTAAAAATGAGTGTTTATCTTTTATTTATTCCAGAATATTTTCCCAATTTTATCAGTGTTCCAACAATAACAAACATATTGGTAGATCAATTTTATTTAAAAGAGTAAGTGATCTCATGAGTCGAGGAACCCTACCACATACTAGAGGAACCCCACCATAGCATGCTAGAGAACATAATATATTTGGCTTTGACTCACCCAAGAAGTGAAACAAATACCAACAGTAATGTTTTGTAAGGTGATTATATCAAATAAGGCTACTCGAGGAAACTCAGCCCCCAGTAGGTCTTCAACATGGTTTTGAGGCTCCCTGTCTCTTAAAGTTTTCAGAATTAAGGTAACATAACAATTGTAGGGGGAAAAATGACCAGTAGCTTACATAAATCATAATCAAGTTTATTCCCTTGTGTGTAACTACTTGATGTTGCAGTAGAGAATTCTTGAAACTAATGGCAGCCTTTGATTTTCTTTTCCAAATACTTAATAGTTCTGCTCCTTCTCTTAACATACTCTACCTTTACCTTAGGCCATGATCTAAAACCTCTCTGGTGCCTGTAGACCACCAGCATTAGTATCAACATGGAGCTTGTTAAAAATGTAGAATGTGGGGCACCTGGCTGGCGTAGTCATCAGTGCATGCTACTCTTGATTTTGGGGTTGTAAGTTCAAGCCATACCTTGGACAGAGAGCATACTTAAAAAAAATGCAAAATCTGGGGCCCTACTTCAAACTTCCTAAATCAAAAATCTACATTTTAACAAAATCACCAAATGATTCCTATGCAGGCATTTTGTCCAGTGAATTTCTTCTGTTTTTGGAATATAGTTTTATCCTTTTAAGTACACTGGCCACAAGTAGAAGCAGGGAAAGAAATGTCACACCTTACATGTCACTAGGAGTTTGTTTCCCAGATACTAAGGATAAGGTCTTTCAGGTGAGTTCTTCTCACACTTTAATGTGCATAAGAATCATTTGGTGTTTCATAAAACAAAGATGTGATTGAGGAGTGGTAGAGGTGGTTTTTTTCTTAGAGTATGCATGGGAAGGGTAGTCTTTTTCAGTTTCTCTGAACACAGATGATTGGGAGTGTGTCTTAACCTTTTCTGGTTTCCAAGCATAGGTCTCAGGCAAAGGTCAACATTGTCACCACAACTTTCCTTTCTTTGAAGGACTTACAAGAGTAAGATTTAACCTTCTTATTTTTTTTTCCAACTCTGGCAAAATGTGTGTTACTGGTGTGTACATTTCAGCTAAAGCAATAGTAAGAAGACAAATCAGAATACACAAATCCAGGTAAAGTTGAGAATGAATCAAAATATCTACCATAACCATGATACTTTATAATTTGGTATATAAAAAGCTTGTTCAACCAAAAGAAGTCTTTAATTTTTAGACTATTAGGCAGTTTTAAAACAGTGAAAAATTGCTATTAGTATGGTGAACATTTTTTGGTTCAAAATTAACTTTCTAACACCCTGAAATCATGTCATGCCTAATTAAGCCATTATGTAAGTCTGACCTTGAGTTTAATAGGATGAAAAGGGAGAATAGAACTTGCATATGGTTGGTGCTTCATAACTGTTGACTAATAATGACTATAATGATTTATAACTTGGATCAAATAATATTACTAGATACTTATACTCTTTCAAGTTTCATTTAAAGTTCATATCTGAAATCTATTTCGTAGAGATGAGCAGGCATATCCATTTAGAAAGGACTAAATCAGTACTTCTCAACAGGAACAGTTTTGCTTTCCAAGGGACACTTGGCGATATCTAGGAACATATCCTTCATTATTACTACAGGAGTTGGGGGGTGCTACTGGCATCTAGTGGGTAGAGGCTGGAGAGGCTGCTAAATATCTTGCAATGTACAGAACAGCCTCTCAAAATAAATAATGATTTGGTCCAATATATCAATGATATTGAGATTGTGAATCTCTGGGCTAAATAAGTTTTATATGGAGTTAATATGTACTCATGTGTGTAGATACTTAGATAGTGTGTATCAGGGTGTGTATTTATGACTCTCCAGAAATTCTGGAAATTTTTCTTTACTTTCCCTTTTTTTCTGGCTAAAAAAGTTATGATATTGTTTGCCAATCATTCTCTAATGAAGTAAATATTCTCTAGTTGTTACTATAATACACAAAGAAACAACTTTCATTCTGATATTGAATCCCCAGTCCTAAATAACAACAACAAAAAAGCGACGATAGAATAAAGCTAACACAGTACAAAGTTAAATCCTCAAGTTCTAGAACATTATTATGTGTGAGTCTCTGACCCTTTGTCAGTGTTGAGAGAATCAAAGGAAAGAGAAGAATACTTTGAAAGTTATGTCTTTACAATATCTCTCAGAAATATTTTTTCTCTTGGCACATTTGAGAAAGAGAGGGCTTGTTCTTCTCTTTCTTAGCTTAGAGAGTCATAGATACAGTTGTGTAACTACCTGCAAAGAACATTCCAACTTAAATGGAGAAGTGGGGGTGATACTAAAAATCTGCCATAGTCAGCTCAGAGCCTGGAGCCTGTTTCAGATTCTGTGTCTCCCTCTCTCTGTGACCCTCCCCCGTTCATGCTCTGTCTCAAAAATAAATAAACGTTAAAAAAAAAAAAAATTTTAAAAATCTGCCATAGGAAGTGATCAAAGAAGGCCAGTCAAAGAAAATGTAGGCAGTGAAGTTGGAGGCAGCTGAAAGAAAAATTAGGATAGTTAGATTCCTGTAGCTGACATATTTGGGATTATAACAATAGAGATTTCAAAAGCTGTAGTCACCCATATCAGAGCATTTGTAAAGACAGAGTACTCAAAACAAAGCTGCTGGAAATTGTCGATTACATGAAATTTAAGCAAGAACAAAGAGAAAAGATGACAATATGAGGAAATAATTGCTACTATGTGTGTCTATGTACATGTATAAACTGATTTATTTAGTCCTTTCTGAATTATAATTTATAAGACATATTGGCATTTGGAATTCATAAACCATGTCTACATCCAGGCAGCTTTTTTCTAAATTAAAATTTCCTTCTTCCACGTTTTTTATTTTGTTTTTCCTGTCCCAGCCATGTTGTCCTTAGTTATTTTTAAAAACACTGGGACCAGGGGTGCCTGGGTGGCTCAGTAGGTTGAGTGTCCCACTTTTGATTTTGGCTCAGGTCGTGATCCCAGGGTCATGGGATTGAGCCCTGTTTCGGGCTCATGCTGAGCTTCGAGCCTGCTTAAGACTCACTCTCTCTCTCTCTCTCTCTCTCTCTCTCTTTCTCTTTCTCTTTCTCTCTCCCTTTCTCTCTCCCCCCCCCCTTTGGCCCTCTCCCCGCTGGCACATTCTTTAATAAAAAAATATAAATATAAAGTAAAATACATTACAATGCAATACAATACAGTAAGTTTGTTGAGTGTCCAACTCTTGATCTCAGCGCAGGTATTTATCTCAGGTTGTGAGTTCAAGCACTGCATTCAGCTCCATGCTGGGTGTAGAACCTACTTAAAAAATAAAGAAAAATTTAAAAATGAAAATACATGGACTGTGTATACTTACTGTAAGGTTGATTCTTTCATGGGACTCTGACTTTTTGTAGAACTGGGTTTAACAAAGATAAGGTTATCAGGTTGACTTAATAGAGAGAATTCGCTTTACCTTCCTCCACTAAATTTAACTTTAAATCTGTTTCATCCTATTTCCATCTTCCCACTTAGCATTAATACCCCCACCTATAAAACCTGAGGTCCGCCTAAAGATAGGGTGAAAGAGCCAGTCTGTTAATAAACGAGTGAAGCAACCTTCATGGGGACTATGGCAAACTCAAGAGTTGGAGACCTATAAAGAGTAAACATGGCCATTGTAGCTTCTGGCTTTCATTCTCATGTGTCATGAAAGGCTGCTGCCCGGTATTGTTAAACATTCCAGTTTTTATGTTAAAAAAATAATAAATTCATACTTTAAATTAAACACCCGAATTAAAATGTTTTTTCTCTCTCTTTTTCTTGTCTTTGCCTTTTTCTATTTTCATTTTGAATTCAGTACAATATACATATCAGGGACCACTAATGTGAAACTTCTGGCCCAGATGATCAAAGTGTTCCATATTTTTCAAAAAAGGTACTAAGAATATATTAACATTACACTAGAAATCTATTGTAAATATATTCAAATAGTTGGTACTAAGGATTGATATTCCAAGAATAGCATTTTTATTAAAGAACCAGAATGTAGCTCTGAGAGACTGTCTAGCCGAGCAAAGACATTTTGCATAGAATCCTAAAATAGTATTGTTGACTGAGGCAGAAGCTTGTGAGATTTTTATCTATGAAAATTGTACTTCAATATATCAGCTGTGGACTTGGGGTAAGATTTAGGTAAGATATTTGAGGCAATTAGTATTATCAGTAGAAATGTTTGTCCTTCATTATTGTTTTCTAAGTAGTGAACTCTTTAACTTTTTAAACATATTTTTCTACTTTTTGCATGGAGACAGTACATAAACTCAATAATCCAATTCTGTAGAACTAAACCAGATGTTTATATAATAGGTTTGCTGTAAAGGTGGTGGTACAGCTTGAACCTGTTATTGTAATACAATTCTCGATATCAACTTGGAGATCATTCCAGGTCAGTGATTTGACTTCACAGTAGAATCACCTGAGGATTTTTTTTTTTTTTTAATTCTGATGACCTGACTGCATTTCATAACCATTCAGTCTTTGTGGGGTGGGGCGGTATGGGAAAGATCCAGACATCATTACTTTTTTAGCTCTTTAGTTGAGCAGAGAACTATCTAAATAATATTCACTAGAATTCTCCTTTAAGCCAGTCGTCATCAGAATCTTAAAAATCTTGAGGACCAGATAAGGTTAATTAATCCAATTGTTCATTTAACAAACATGTATTAAGTACTTACTCTGTACTAGATACTTTGCTTGAGGGGAGGGGTGATATGCAAAGATGAATAAAATGTTTTTTGCCCCTCAAATAAATAGAATCTATTTTTTTAATGTTTTTATTTATTTTTGAGAGACAGAAACAGAGCATGAACAGGGGAGGGGCAGAGAGAAGGAGACACAGAATCCCAAGCAAGCTCCAGGCTTTGAGCTGTCATCACAGAGCCCGACGTGGGGCTCGAACTCATACCGTGAGATCATGCCCTGAGCCAAAGTCAGATGCTTAACTGACTGAGCCACCCAGGTGCCCCAGAATCTATTTTTTTTAATGTTTATTTATTTTTGAGAGAAACAGTGAGAGACAGAGTGTGAGCAGAGGAGGGGCAGAGAAAGAAGGAGACATAGAATCCAAAGCAGGCTCCAAGATCTGAGCTGTTAGCACAGAGCCCAACGCAGGGCTTGAAACCACAAACTGAGATTATGACCTGAGCTGAAGTCAGATGTTTGACTGAGGCCTCAGAGCCCCCAAATAGAATCCATTAGTGGAAGTTCTTATAAACGAGTAAGTGAAGTGTTAAGATAGCTTTGGTAGAAATATGCCTTTGGGGCGCCTGGGTGGCTCAGTAGGTTAAGCATCTGACTTCAGCTCAGGTCATGATCTCGCTATCTGTGAGTTCGAGCCCCGCATCAGGCTCTGTGCTGATGGTTCAGTGCCTGGAGCCTGTTTCGGATTCTGTGTCTCCCTCTCTCTCTGACCCTCCCCTGTTTATGCTCTGTCTTTCTCTGTCTCAAAAATAAATAAACGTTAAAAAAAATTAAAAAAAAAAAAAGAAAAAATATGCCTAGAGAAAAAGGGAAAAGCAATTTGATCTGGAACTTGATTGAATATTAGGGAGAAAAAAAAATCATACAGGATTATTCCTTCAGTGAACCTGAGACATGAATAAATATTTTTGGCCAAAATAGAATGGGATATTGGAAGGGGTACAGTCAGCGTGTGAGAACAATTTATCCATCTTAGATCTATTGAAGATAATCAGTCTGAACAGAGCTTATAGGTTGATTTTACTTACTAAAATTTAGTACAATAAATACTGTTAATTTTTTTGTTTCCGGTAATGTAATTAAATAATTTAAAATATTTGTTACACTTGTCAGAGTAGTTTCCAAACTTTAATGTGCATCATAATCATCTGAAGTCTTTTTACAACACAGATTTGCTACCCCTCCCTCAGCTTCTGATTTGCTAGGTCTGGGGTGGGCCCAATAATTTGCATTTTTAACAAATCCCAGTTGATGATGAAACTGCTAGTGGTCCAGGAACAACACTTTGTGAAAAAGTGTTCTATAAAGAATAGATTGTCAGGTGATTTGGTCAGGGTCTAGGTGAATATATTTTTAGTAAACAATTCCATCTTTATAAACCTCCCCACTTATAAAATAAAAAAGGTTGCACTGTACAATACCTATAACAAAGAAATATAGGCATCCCAGATAGGTTAATAATAAGCATTCTTTCAAATTGAAAATATTCTTTAGGAGAAGATGAGTGTTTTGTGAGAAAAGGGCAAACAAGTATAACAGAATATTCAGTCTTGACTCTGACCCAAGCAGTTCAGTTCACTCCCTAAATTTCAATACCCAGTCAGTAAAACAAAAGCCCAGCCAGACCCACTACCCTTTGATGGGAGTTTGAAGATCATCATTCCTCCATTCATTACCATCATATGCTCTCAGAACTGCAGGCTACTTTTGAGAGTTTCCCAACTTCAGGTCTTGCTCTCCCTGAAAGCAGTTCTGGTATTTATATGTATTAATATGTATTTCTTCATCTCATAAAATTTTCATTGAGATCTTAGTACTCTACAGGGATTTTTACCTCTTAGCTGCTGGCTGACCCACCTTTTTTAATTCGGTGTTTCTAAATTCTCAAGCAGCCCTAGCATTCTGTGGTCTATATGCAAACGTGGTAGGAGGGGAACTCAAGGGACTTGAGACTTCAGAGCATATGATGATGGTTGAGCCAGTGGAGGGAGCTGTTTGCTTGAGAATCACTGACCTTTTTGGTATCTAGCAGACAGAAGCACACATTTCATTGCTAGCAAAAAGCCTAGTGCTAAACATTTATTGCTCTGAGTTAGTATTTTCACTGAGCTAAACTGCTTATGTTGCTTTGAATTTGGAACGAAAATCACCTTCTATCAAAGGACTATACCTGCAATGGCCTTTGTGACTAAGTGGAAGGTTGGTAGAAGCAGGACTTGAAAAGATATGACCTGTATGATGCTATGAGATTTGCTTAGTGATGTGAACAGTTCCTTATTAAATAAGTGACTTTGAGGGTGCTCAGTCATAACTCATATAAGGTATAAATTATGTTTCATAGAAAAAGTACAAAATTGTCATTCTGCCTTAGTCTATATTTATCTTTAAAGATAAAGATAAATTTTCTTTGGAATTCCAGAGTTAATTATTTATTTTAATAGAATGTGTAGATTTAAATTGACTATAGTGTTGAATTTTAGGACCTATAAATAGTGCCATTAATCTGAAGAAGAACAGATGTGTGAATAAAAAATAATATTTAGTGATGGCTGATAAAATTTTTAAATGTAATGCTTCAATAGTATGAAATTTACCTTTAAACTAAAAAGGTTAAAGTTTTGCTGTGTCTATCTTATTTATGCTTTTCTATGCAATAATATAGTTCATGATAATTCAGAATATCAGATAAACTTGTAATTTTAAGTTTTATCTTTACTGAATATTTATAGCATTACTAACAATGGTAAATACAGCTTAGTTTATAAGCTATTCAATGGTAATGACAGCCCCAAAAATGGAGAGAAAAAATAGACTGGTTGTCAGGAGATCCTGGGTTCTAGAGATGAAGTCTCTTCCCTATTAGCAATGTGATTTTGTAAAACTACTTAATCTCACTGGGCCTCAGTCTTTTCAGTTTTAAATTAGTAAAGTTCAACTTCTAAGACTTTCCAGGTTCCCAATTTTTAATTTTTTTCAGATGATTTTTTTTTTCTTAAGAGTTAGACCACTTGGTATACCAAAGCAAACTGAATACCAGTATATTTTAAAACCATGTTGTTCCAAAAACACATGTATATGTGAAAAATAGTCTAAATCTAATGTTAGTTATATGGCTAAAAATATATATATATTTATATCATAATTTTGGATCACTTAGCTATTGGGAATATTGGTTTTATTTTTATTAATAAGTTTTGTTTTAGTTAGTAGAATTACTATTTTGTCATTATTTTCATATAGTATACTATTATAATTCTTATAATCCATTAAAAAAATAAAATTCCCAAGAAAAAAATATGGTTTACTTAGAATTTTGAAAGTTAATGAAAAGTCATTTTAGGTTTATATAACAGGATGTCAAAGAACTTTATGTATCACATAGTCATAAATTTAATTTTTCAGAGAGAAAAATTTTAATGTGATGACTATAAAAATATTGATAGAAACCAAAATATTAACCACAATTTTATAAAGCTGATACCAGGTTTTAAAAATCCCACTAATGCCTCTGAAGTATTATTATACCACTCTTATTTAGACTAAGAGAGCCTTGTGAATTGCTTTTCAGTTTAATCTAGTAGATTAAGCTTTATGAAACCTTTGGTTGAGATTTTCTATTGATAGCTGTTGTTCCTCTGTGATAAAAAAAAAAAAAAGAAAAAAAAAGGAAAACGAAAGTTTAGAAGGCTTTGCAGGCAGTCTGGTTTTGCAAGCCTCTCTCTCTGCTGAAAGATTAGAAGTATGACGTATGATTTGCCTCTCTTGCGAAGGGCGTTACTACTTCAATAATATACAGATTTGGATTTTGAATTGCATTTCAGACAATCAGAGAGGTTACTAAAATTTTATTTTACATTCAGGTAAATGTGTAGGTTTTGTTTGTATATCTCATTCCCCATTATATGATTTCCTTAAAGTCATTAATATGATTTCCTTAAAGTCAAATTTATGAGAAAATAATGGAGAATCATGGGCATAGCCATTATTCATTATCATTTTCTTTCATACAAAGCGCTCTGAAAATATAAATTGGCTTTGACAACTTCTTTTTTCTGTTTCCTTGTCTCCTTTTTTAAAATATGTAAATATTTTGGACTTAGGACTAAAGCCCCTAACTTCTTGTTTAAAGACATTTCTAAAACTGTTTGCCATCTATCCATCTTATATGATTCTTACAATAAATTCAGAATTATAACTCTTAAAACTTCACCTTGGCAACATACATCCAATTTTATTGTCTCCTCTGCTGGCCTGATATTACTAATGAGAGCCTGAATGTCACAAGGCAATGAGGATTGCCCATCAGTTGCAGAGCTTAGTGAACTGTGTAATGAAGTCTTGTTTGTTTGCTTTCTTTTGTAAAGCACTTAGTGAATCTCAGCACATTTTCAGCAGCTTAGTGATATTGCTCATTTCATCACTTCTTCTAAACTTTTTGCATCATTTTACTAACCATTACTGAACTTTATTTCATTTCATATACCTACAAAGGCAGTGCCAAAGTAATTGGCAGAACAGCTAATAGGCACTAAAACCAAATAATAACTACCACAAGAGAAGCATCAAAAATGATAAGAAATTGAAAACTACATTTACCATATTTCTTATACATTTTAAAAAGATTTTAAGACAAGTAAAAAGCAAATACATGCTTAGTATTAAAAAAAATAAATGGTTACATAAATAACAGAATTATAGAGTACATTGTATAAATCCCCTTTTAATATATCTCTCCCATCCCTACCTTTAATAATCTGATTTTTATCGTTCTAGCTTTTTTACCATGTGGGCTCAGGACCAGACTTTATCTGAATTAATGAAAACAAACAAACAAACAAACAAACAAACCAGGATGTCATCATAGTACACCAAAATTTACATAAACATCACAAAAATTTATAATTAAAATATATTTTGTGGTTTTCATTTTATATAAATGATACCATACTTTTTAAAAAAATCTAGGATGTTCCCTAAGATAAATCTACCATATTTTATTTAACCACTTATCGTTGATGGACATTTAGTATTTCTTAGTTTTTGATTATATATATATATATATATATATATATATATATATATATATATTCAAGTCTTTTTCTGAGATTCCTTTCAGGGACTAGGAATATGCACATTTAAAATTGTCCCTCAATGGGGCGCCTGGGTGGCTCGGTTGGTTAAGGTCTGTTAAGCGTCCTACTTCAGCTCAGGTCAGGATCTCGCGGTCCGTGAGTTCGAGCCCCGCGTCGGGCTCTGTGCTGGCAGCTCAGAGCCTGGAGCCTGTTTCGGATTCTGTGTCTCCCTCTCTCTGACCCTCCCCGGTTCATGCTCTGTCTCTCTCTGTCTCAAAAATAAATAAACGTTAAAAAATAAAGATTTTAAAATTATCCCTCAAAAAGTGTATAACAATATACACTAAAACACTGTATGATAGAGTCAATTCTCTAAGATCTCATTTTTTAAAAAATTCCCAGTACGCTGGTTGAAACATGTTTATTTTAAACAAGGCCATCATCCTTGAATTCCATATTATTTTTATTTATTTATCATTTGTGGATAATATAATATGACAATATGTAACATCAGGATTAGGTGCTAAATTTGATCAAGTACTTATTTGGAGGCTAGAGATCTTTGACTAACTTTCCAATTTATCTAAACTTTTAATTTTATTCAGATATTTTTACCTTTTTAAAAATCAAATTTGGTACTTCAGATGTTATGAGAAATTGTCTAATAATGTAAAATTTCAAGGTTATTAACTAAACTTATACATAGCCTTCCCTAACATTTAAAAATACGGTCTTTCTCTACCTCTAATGTAGTTTATATGTATGCTTTTTTAGTTTTGATAAGACCTAAAAAAAAAAGTCTCTCTTTTGTTGATATTTCTTAAAGACCACATTTTATTATATTGGTATAATTTATTATTGTTATCTAATTAAAATTACTGTTGCAGGGCAACTGGGTGGCTCAGTCGGTTAAGGGTCCGACTTCGGATCCGGTCATGATCTTGCAGTTCGTGGGTTCGAGTCCCGTGGCGGGCTCTGTGCTGACAGCTCAGAGCCTGGAGCCTGCTTCAGATTCTGTGTCTCCCTCTCTCTCTGTTCTTCCCCCACTCACGCTCTCTCTCTCAAAAATAAATAAACATAAAAAAATTTAAAAAATTACTGTTGCTTCATTTTCACTTTTTTTTTGCTATTTTTTTATTTATTTTTTGAGATAAAAAGTTTATTTTATTTACTTTCAACCTATATTTTTATGAGAAATATTTAAGAATAAAGTGTTTTAGTTGAATACCATCTTGACTAGGTTCATAGATTTTTTAGATGGATTATTTTTATTGCCTTTTATTTCCAAATAGTCTATAATTTCTGTTCTGATTTATTCTTTAAACCATTAAGAATATTCTAAAATTTTGCAAGCTTATTGTCTTTGGGGGTTGTTTGGTTAATTTTTATTAACACTTTAATTTATAAATTTCTTAATTTTCAGTTGCATTTTATTTTGGTTCAATACATTCCAAGTATCATTTCCATTTTTTCCTTTGTGTAGTAGTTTGAGACTACCTTTACAGCTTAATACATGTTCTTTTTTTGTAAAGTTAGCATAACTTTGAAAAAGAAGTATATTTCTCCATATTAAGATACAAAATAAATGCTCCCACCTATCAAGCTTATTGTTTGTAACACTCAAATTTTTATGTATTTATGGTTTTGTTCTGAGAGTCATCTATTTATGTTATTATGTTATTAGCTCTAATCTAATTCAAAAATAAAATTTTTAATGTTTATTCATTTTTTAGACAGAGCATGAGTGGGGAAGGGACAGAGAGCACAGGAGACACAGAATCTGAAGTAGGCTCCAGGCTCTGAGCTGTCAGCACAGAACCTGATGTGGGGCTTGAAGTCATGAACTGTGAGATCATGACCTGAGCTGAAGGCAGACGCTTAACCAACCGAGCCACCTAGGTGCCCCAGGAATAAAATTAGATTAATGGATATTTTTTCCTTCATAAAATTATGCATATTGAAAATGTATTTAATAATGTATCTTATGACAAAAGTATATGAATGTTATGTTATACATTTTTGGTAATGTCTACCTTTCATTAAGATAAGCTATTTTTGGGGCACCTGGGTGGCTTAGACCTTTAAACATCTGACTTCAGCTTCGAGCCCCATGTGCGGCTCTATGCTGACAGCTTGGAGCTTGAACCTGTTTCAGATTCTGTGTCTCCCTCTCTCTCTGGCCCTCCTCACTCACATTCTGTCTCTGTCTCTCAAAAATAAATAAAACATTCTATTGAAGGTTTGCTTTGAATTCAATTTTCTTAATATATTTGTGCTTCCCTTTGTTTTCAACTTTTCAAAGTATTTTCTAAATACTTATATACAGTATCTCAGCAATTTTTATTTTTTTTATTTCTTTCAGTTTTTTTAAATTTAATTTGAGAGAGAGAGAAAGAGTGAACAAGGGAGGGGCAGAAAGAGAGGGAGAGAGAATCTTAAGCATCCTCCATACCAGAAGTGCAGAGCCTGATGAGGGCTTGGTCTCATGAACTGTGAGATCATGACCTGAGCCAAAATCAAGAGTCGGACCCTTACCCGAGTAAGCCACCCAGACACCCCTCGCAATTTTTAGAAGTCTAATCACTATTCTTTATTTTTTCAAGGTCAGCAAACATTAGTTCCCATTACATGTATGCACACATATACACACATGAAATATTTGAAATACAGAGGACTTCTTGCCTGAAAAAGTTCACAATCTACTCTTAATTTTTTGCTGAGTATTAATCACCTATAGCTTCATAAAAAGTTAATTTGATGCCACTATTTCTAACAATTGTGGAACAATAATTTCTGTAAACATATATCTTTTTAAAATTTTTTATGTTTATTTATCTATTTTTGAGAGACAGAGAGAGACAAAGACAGAGACAGAGACAGAGCAAGAACAGGGGAGGGCCAGAATGAGACACAGAATCCGAAGAAGGCTCCAGTCTCTGAGCTGTCAACACAGAGCCCAATGTGGGGCTCGAACTCACAAAGCATGACATTGTGACCTGAGCCAAAGTTAGACACTTAATTGACTAAGCCACCAAGTATAAAGGAAGAAGAAGTCTATTTTCAACATGTGATATTTCAACAATTTATTTTCCCTCATTCCTCAAGAAGCTCCTGGACATCTGTCCTACTGAAACAATAGATGAAGCCAAAAAAGGGGAAGCCATAAATATGATACAGGGATAAAAATTTTATTTGAAAATATTCTATGTCATTTAACTTTGTAAATTAACTACCCTCAACATTTTATGCATATTAAATTACTTATATTTTATAACAGTCCTAAGAAGTAGGATTTAAACCCAGTTAGAATTGACTTCAAAATCGGTGTTTGTAAACCATACAGTATGCAACCTCTCTCTATGTAGTACTAGGTGAAAATTCTCAGAATTATGGTGATGGGATCTTTGAGGCCAGAGCTGTGCAAAAGATTTTGAAAGCTGTATACCTGTCTAGGTCTTTTGGGCGTTAGAGGAGAAACTGATAGAATATATGGTGTCTGATCTTATGGATAATTGAATTCACTATTTTACTTCAATTAAAGAAAGATATAAAAAGAAGTAATTAAATTGAGGGACTCTTACATGATGTGTGAAGGCAAATTATAAAGGATCAATGAAAATTAAAAACATGAAAAAAGTAGTAATTACAAACTCCATGAAAAACAAAGAGACTTTGGAAAGAAAAACAAAATGCAATTAGAGTACACTGACTGGCTGAAGAGTAACAATATTTAACAACTCATAATAATGACAGGAGAAATGCTAACTTAACATTAATGTGGCATAATTTAATTGGGATGATAGAATAAGTGAATATGCAAACTAAATCATTATTTACACTAATGGGAAAACAATTGTCTATTCATTGATAAATTCAGAGTTGATAGAATTTGCGTGTAATTTCAAAATACAAAAGTAAATGCCAGGACAAATAATTAACAGAACTTCAAGTCCCCTAATTCAGAGGAGCAGAATTGGAAGGCAGTGACCAGTTTTTCTAAAGCTGAGTAGCTTTTAGCTTCTTTCTCCTATAATTTGAATTATTAAAATAAGAACAGAAATCATCTGCTAAAATATATATATATTTAATTTTTTTTCATTTATTTATTTTTGAGACAGAGAAAGCACAAGGGGGGAGGGGCAGAGAGAGAAGGAGACAGAATCCAAAGCAGGCTCCAGGCTCTGAGCTGTCAGCACAGAGCCCGACGCAGGGCTCGAACTCACAAACTGTGAGATCGTGACCTGAGCCGAAGTCCGACGCTTAACTGACTGAGCCACCCAGGCGCCCCCCACCAAAAAAATAACTTTTTTAAACATAAGAATAGAGGAGAAAGCAAGAGAGAGACATTGACAGACTTTGACATTTACAAACCAAAGTAGACAGAAAGGAAGAGAAAGAGTTGATTTTGAAGTTATTGGATAGCTTTTATTGTTAATTTGGGCTTCGAATTTAAAACATTATTATATCTAATTATTTCATTTTAACTTGGTGCTTAGATGTATTTAATCTATCTAGATGTGTCTCATCATCTTCTCTGCCAAATTTATTCTTCTGTGCTCCCACCTAAGTTAATTCCATCACTATCTTCCTCATGTGTTTAATGTCTCAGTTATGACATCCATAGTCTACCAACTCATCTTAGCCAGTGCCTTGGAGTCTTCTTCCGCACGTCTGTCCTTTTTTATCTTCACAGATCACAAGCTCCTGTCGATTCTATTTAGTAATTTATTTGTTCTCTCCTTTCTTTTCCCCTCATTCAATGCCTTGTTTCAAGTCTTTATTGGCTTATTGCAAGTCCCTCTAAACTGAAAACTATAAAGTTATCTCTTTTATTAACAGTACTATTATGAATATTTTCAAACATATATGAAAGCAGAACAAAAAGTATAATAAATCCCCACAGCACCTAATCTAAAATGTTATTATTTTATCAGTAAGGGAATCTGTGAGTTTACTTACTTTTCATTTACTCTCTCTATCCCTCTACACCATTTATTGATAGTGGTTTACTTTCAGAGTACATAGATATTAGGTACTATAACTTCCTTATAACCATCATTTAATTTTAGTTATAGTTTATACTTAATATTTGCTACAAATTCTTATATGCAGGTTTATTCAGTCATTTTTCTTACCGGATGCTTGCTGTCACGGATGGGTTCATTAAGATCAGTATTCCCTGTTCATAACAGTTTGTAGCTTATTGATTTGAAAGTTGGTTTTGTTGTAAATAAAGTCTTTAGCTCACATTTCTTTCCTTGAGTTCCATAAATATATTATTCTATTGTTTTCTGGCATGTTAAGGTTGAAAAATCTGGAAGCAATCCTATTTTCTCTTAAGTCTCTTGGTATTTTTGCCTCTAAGGAAAAAAAAAGTGCCTGTTTTTGAGGTCTAGTGGCTGCACCAGTGTATGTCTTGTTTTCACTCTTTTGGGTCAATTTCCCCAGGTAAGCAGTCTGCCATTTTAATACATTGTTTCAAGTCTCCTTTTATTTCAGAAGAATGTTTCTTAAATTATAGTTTTTCGTATTTGTTACATGCCATTGCTCTGATTTTATTTGCCTCTCTTAATATCTTTTAAGTACTCTGTATCTATTCATTCTCTTGTTTTTGATTGCAACAATTTCCTCCTTTCATCTCCTACTTTTCTTAAGAGGTGGTATAAAACTTCTAATTTAGTTTCTATTTCTGAAATGGTTTCTTGTTTTTCTTCTAATTATTTCTTAAATTATATAAGATCTTTTGCAATTTTGTTTTCTCCAATCACATCATATGAGTTTTCTTTAATTCCAAAGTTTGGTTTCTATCATTTTATTAAGTTTCTGTAGTTTGTTTTGAAATACCAAGTCAGTTTTTTTTTTTTAATTTTTGAAGCACCTTATATGCTGTAAGTAAGTCACTCTTCTCCTATTTATACTTCAATAATAATATACTTGCATGGGCTTTACTACGGTCCTTTTCTATTGCTTGTGTACAAATGAAATTAGTTTTTCCTCCCATACTCTTAAGAAAAAGATACATCAAGATATCATTCCTTACTTTATGGTTCTGGAACTTCTGTTACTTTTATATATGTTAAAAAATATATAGCCATGCATTTTTGAAATCTGTGGCTCTTTTTCTTTCTCAAGTCTATCAGACCCTTCTCAATTTAGATCCTGTATCCTGCTGTTTCTCTGAATGTAGGATTATTCTGGAAAGGACACCTTGTTAGTAGGTTTCAAGAATCCATAAGGCCCAGCCTCTTCTACCACAGGCTTTAGACAGTGTCCTTCCATATGCCTTTGAATTGGAATGTGCACAACCCTTATCCAGTTTTGGCTACTGTGTGCTGATTAGCTGCGCAAGTTCTTAAGAAGTATCATCAATTTGTAGGTGATGTAAAGGCTCTCAAGCTCTCAGGTCTGTCCAGATTCACTTTGCCATCCCCCTGCTTCCATTCTCATAGCTGCTAACACCATGTGGCTCTTGTTTTATGTATGTATGTATGTATGTATGTATGTACGTATGTATGTATGTTTGGTTTTGTGTTATGTGATTATGTTTTATAAGAGCTTTATTGAGATACAATCCATTTATCATAAAATTCAGATTTTAAAATGTAAATTTCAGTAGTTTTTAATGAATTAATAGAGTTGTGCATCCACAATTATCTAATATTAGAAAATTTTCATCACCTCAGAAAGAAACCAATCAGCAGTCACTTCCCTTTACCTCTATTGCCAGGCCTTGGTAACCACAAACATATCTGATCCATAGATTTGCATATTCTGTACATTTCATAAAAAATGGAGTCATGAAACGTGGTATGTGTGTGTGTATATGTTTGTGTGTGTGTGTGTGTGTGTGTGTGTGTGTGTGTGTGTGTGTGTTTGTATCTGGCTTCTTTCACTTAGCATGATGTTTTCTTTTTTTTTCCAATATGTGACGTTTATTGTCAAATTGGTTTCCATACAACACCCAGTGCTCATCCCAATAGGTGCCCTCCTCAATACCCATCACCCACCCTCCCCTCCCTCCCACCCCCCATCAACCCTCAGTTTGTTCTCAGTTTTTAAGAGTCTCTTATGCTTTGGCTCTCTCCCACTCTAACCTCTTTTTTTTTTTCCTTCCCCTCCCCCATGGGTTTCTGTTAAGTTTCTTAGGATCCACATAAGAGTGAAAACATATGGTATCTGTCTTTCTCTGTATGGCTTATTTCACTTAGCATCACACTCTCCAGTTCCATCCACGTTGCTACAAAGGGCCATATTTCGTTCTTTCTCATTGCCACATAGTACTCCATTGTGTATATAAACCACAATTTCTTTATCCATTCATCAGTTGATGGACATTTAGGCTCTTTCCATAATTTGGCTATTGTTGAGAGTGCTGCTATAAACATTGGGGTACAAGTGCCCCTATGCATCAGTACTCCTGTATCCCTTGGGTAAATTCCTAGCAGTGCTATTGCTGGGTCATAGGGTAGGTCTATTTTTAATTTTCTGAGGAACCTCCACACTGTTTTCCAGAGTGGCTGCACCAATTTGCATTCCTACCAATAGTGCAAGAGGGTTCCCGTTTCTCCACATCCTCTCCAGCATCTATAGTCTCCTGATTTGTTCATTTTGGCCACTCTGACTGGCGTAAGGTGATATCTGAGTGTGGTTTTGATTTGTATTTCCCTGATGAGGAGCGACGTTGAGCATCTTTTCATGTGCCTGTTGGGCATCTGGATGTCTTCTTTAGAGAAGTGTCTATTCATGTTTTCTGCCCATTTCGTCACTGGATTATTTGTTTTTCGGGTGTGGAGTTTGGTGAGCTCTTTATAGATTTTGGATACTAGCCCTTTGTCCGATATGTCATTTGCAAATATCTTTTCCCATTCCGTTGGTTGCCTTTTAGTTTTGTTGGTTGTTTCCTTTGCTGTGCAGAAGCTTTTTATCTTCATAAGGTCCCAGTAATTCATTTTTGCTTTTAATTCCCTTGCCTTTGGGGATGTGTCGAGTAAGAGATTGCTACGGCTGAGGTCAGAGAGTTCTTTTCCTGCTTTCTCCTCTAGGGTTTTGATGGTTTCCTGTCTCACATTCAGGTCCTTTATCCATTTTGAGTTTATTTTTGTGAATGGTGTGAGAAAGTGGTCTAGTTTCAACCTTCTGCATGTCGCTGTCCAGTTCTCCCAGCACCATTTGTTAAAGAGACTGTCTTTTTTCCATTGGATGTTCTTTCCTGCTTTGTCAAAGATGAGTTGGCCATACGTTTGTGGGTCTAGTTCTGGGTTTTCTATTCTATTCCATTGGTCTATGTGTCTGTTTTTGTAGCATGATGTTTTCAAGGCTCATCCATATTATATCATTTTTATATTGCTGAATAATATTCAATTGTGTGACTATACCACATTTTTTTAAATCCATTCATTAGATGATGAACATTTGGGTTGTTTTATCCAGGTCATATTCTTAGAGAATTATTACTTCTATATATTTATATTTTCTCTGCAGCAAATTCTTAATCACCCTATCAAGTTTTATCTTATGTAAAGGAAGGCTATTTTAAATCTGTAATGTAATTTAAATATGCAAACTCAGAGAAAAACTATTAGTATAAATGGAAGTAAAATTAAAAAGTGAAATTTAGATATATTTCAAAAGGTTGTAATTTAGAAACCATAGATGCTTATAAGACTCTAGTTTGAATGGGCTATATTGTGAAGTTGTGAGTGTTCCTTTAATAGAAATCTTCAAGCAGTTATTGGATGACAATCTAACAGAAATATCATAGAGAAGTTTCCTCCATTATTCTCTGGAAGCTAGACAAAATGATCCTCAAGATCACATCCAGGTCTCTGCTTCTATGACATTATGTATAGCAGAAATTATGAAAAAGTTTTAGTCAATAACCTTTTAAACTGTCAGTTTTTATATAGAATTAAATTTTTTGATGGGGCTATCTAAGCACATAAAATATGAGCATGTCTATTATCTCACAGAGTAGTCATTACTAAAAAAAAAATTGAGCTCTTTTGCAAAATCTCACATTAAAAATGATATGACTTTGGGGGCCCCTGGTGGCTTAGTCGGTTAAGCATCCGAATTTGGTTCAGGTCATGATCTCACAGCTCATCAGTTGGAGCCCCACATCAGGCTCTGTGCTGACGACTCAGAGCCTGGAGCCTGCCTCAGATTCTGTGTCTCTATTGCTCTTTGCCCCTCCCCATGCTCTCTCTCTTTTTCTCTCTCTCTCAAAAATAAACATTAATTTTTTTTAAAGGTGACATGACTTTGTAGTAAAATTAAGGATAGGCAAGGCCGCTCAAAATTGGAACATAAAAACAAATAATGACATTCCTTATAAATGTACTGCTGCAGTAAAAAATATATGAAATTCCTAATAAGTATGAATATTGCAGTACATTATAGGACTTATTTACAAAAGAAAGTAAAAGGTTAGCTCTGAAAGGAAGAACAAGGAAGGTTTGTGTTGGGGTGCTCTGTTATAAAAATTACAAGATATATTAGTTTCCTGGGGATGCCATAACAGATTACCACAAACTGGGTGACTTAAAACAGCAAACATTATTCTCTCACAATTCTGGAGGCCATAAGTCTAAATCAAGGTGTCAGCAGGACAAGGCTCCTCCCAGAAAGCTCTAGAGGGAAATTCTGTTCCTTGCCTCTTTCAGCTTGGGGTTGCCTTACTCCAGTCTCTGCCTTTATTCTCACATGGCCTTGTCCTCTGCCCACTTCTGTCTCAAATCTCTCTATACTTTGCTCTTAGAAGGACATTTGTCATTGGATTTAGGACCCATCCAGGATGATAATCTTCTTCTCAAAATTCTTAGTTACATCTGAAAAGATCCTTTTTCTGATAAGGCAATATTCACAGGTTCCAAGAAGTAGTATATGGATGTATATTTTAGAGCTACCATTTTAGCCAGTACACATTATGACAGTGCATTATGTAATAACTGTTTTTCAAGTCAGAAGAGTTTTCCAACGTGATCTAAGAGGCTGATTGTGGGATCAGTAGGCAACACATTACAAAACATATTCTTTCGTGGCTCACCGCATTCAGCAGTTACTTGGCACAAAACACTGAAGTGCTAGGGAATACCATGTATGAATCAATGCAATTTCCACATTATATTGACACTTTTTCCCTGTTTAGCAATTGAATACAGACAATACACTTCACAGAAAATATACATTGTAGGAGAAAGACTCATTCAGAATAAGCCATAACTCAAATATAAATTAGCTGAAGACTTTGATTTTGTTCTAAAACTGTAAGTTCCTATCAGTTTTAGAAGTTTTAGAAAAGCAGAATTATGTTTTAGTTATTGAGAAAAACTGAAAGAATGGCATTTTTCAAATCATTGAACTGGAATTGAAAGTGAGTATATACAGCAGGGAAAATGATATTTTATCATATACACTAAAAATTATGAGTATAAAATAAAATCTCATTACTAAAGAAAATATTTTTGGAACCATTTGAGAAGGGATATAAAAATAAATTTGTTGAGAATGGTTTATTATATATATATATATATATATATATATGTATATATATACTATATAAATGTATATATATAATTAAATATATACAAACTTCATGGCTCCTTAATTTTCAAGATAAACAATGAGGTATTAAAATTTAAACTATTCTAGTTTTTTTGTTGTTTTTTGTTTTGCTCTTAGACGATTTTTGTCAATTTTAGAACACACTGAGTTAGTTGTAGTATTTCCATTAATACTTTTGTTGACTCAGCCTGAAACAGAATCAGATCTACTGTATGTCTTTGGGGACTAAGAAGGAAATCCTTTCATATTTTATTTCTGTCAGGTATTATTTTAAAGAGAATATAAAATACCTTACAGATTACAAATTATATTTAGAAGAGTCTCTGTAGGATTTGATTACCTTATTGAAACCCTGTACTGGTTTCAGTGAAATCATCTTGAAATACACAAATAGTTTTGAGAGTGTTTCTTATATTGGAGTAAAACTAAAGATATTTGGAGATATGACCGTAAAAGCGTGACATTGCCTGATATTTGCTTCAACAAACTGGCAGTAAAAAATACTTCTTTTCCTTAATCAATAGCTTTTAGCATACATAATTTCTCTCAGTTGCACAGTTGTGCTAAATAATGCTCCATGATTATGAAAACAAAGACATTTTTGGCATAAAGGGGCACCTGCCTGGCTCAGTTGGTAGAGCATGTATTTCTTGATTTTGGGGTCGTGAATTTAAGCCCCACGTTAGGTGTAGGGCTTACTTTTTAAAAATGACATTTCTAGAACAAGAAAAAATATAAACTCTGGATTCATAAAAGGATGTGTGCTTTGCACATGTAGCGTAAACATTCCCTTGCAGAAGTGAAGTTGGACTTGCTTTTGAAAAAGACTATCCTCTTTTATTATTTGTAATGATATCACTTTTAGTGATTTATTTTATTTTTAAAGTTTTATTTATTTTTGGGAAAGAGGGCATAGAGGGAGGGAGAGAGAGAATCGCAAGCAGGCTCTGTGCTGTCAGGGAGGAACCCGGTGTGGGGCTTGATCCCATGAACCGTAAGATCGTGACCTGAAGTGAAACCAAGAGTCAGAGGTTAGCTGACTGAGCCACCCAGGCACCCCAGAGACTTATTTTATTATTTTTAAGAGTAGGAAATTTCAGATGCATACTCATACTCTAAAGAAGGGAGGAAATATTGCAGGTAAGCCCCCACTGTATCTCATTTTGTTTTGGTCCTTTACTCAATCTTAAATCTTTAATTACATTCTTTATGTCAATTTAGTCATTCATTTGGCAGATTCTAAAGAATATCATAATACCTGTTTAAGACCCTCTCTAATGTATGTCTTTAGCAGTTTATTATTATATTTCAAGTTAATTTAATAAATCTTACAGTTATTGAACACTTAGTGTTCTATATGATGCTGTGTTAATAACTGTGTGGGCAAGGTGGGTAGGACATGGTTCCCACTGATAACGGCCTTTATATCTGTGCAAAAGAGCTCTGCATGTTAGAGGCCTCAAATAAAAATAAATTTATTAAAGAACACATGGACACTTCTGCTCAGCACAACACATAATCTTCAACATTTGCTTTCATAATTAACACCATTCAGATTCTACAAAAAGCTTCACTTCATATCTTAGCATGTATTCTTAAAGCAAAAAGTGACTGTATCCAAATGTTTTCAAGACATGTGGACTCCACCATTTCCAATGTTAAAGACTGGCATACTCCTTCATAGTTTAGGGGAAATGTGGGGGACAAAAGCACTTAAAAACAATTTTTAAAAACATTTTTTTTTGGCTAATATGCATGTGTTAGATTCTTACATAATAAAGTACTGTTTCCCAGGAATGTTGAGTGTCCATTTTCTTGCATCTCCTATCTATGTTATCCTATTCGTAATCACTAAGGTTTTACATGTGTTGCACATGTAAATAAGCAGATTTTTTACATGTGTTGCACCTTCTGACTGAGAAAATTTTCAACATATAACAATTCTTATCACTCTTAATATGAATAAATGTAGCTCTAGCTGTAATATGCATAAAGCATGATATCCAACTCTTCACATGGGTAAGTAGATGGATACTGAATTATAGACTTGTGAATAATTCTTTTGTGAAAATAATTATTTTAAATAAAACTTTCATAAAATTAAATTCTCTATAATATTTAAAAGTTTTTGATATTCATTAATGATAATGTATATATTTCTTTTTATTTTTACCATAGTATTTTGCATAATTTTGAATAACATGAAAATATTTTTGCTTTTTTAATTTTTGCACTTAATTTGAATTATGTATTTCATTATCACGTATTGAATTTTCACATATTTTAGAACAATTATATTTTATTTGTTTCTTTAGGTCATTATGTTATAATCTTTATTATTATCACCAACAAAAGATTTTGCTGAAAATGAAGGCAAAGAAAATGTTTTATGAAATAGATATGTAATCATTTATGAAATAATAAACACTACATATTATATATCATATAAACATATGTATATATGAAGAACATTATGTGTCTGTGTGCACATGTACTTATGCTTCCTGACATTATCAGCCTAGAACTTGTCCACACAACATCCTGACATGGATAGTGATAGCTACAGTTATTTATTTGATACGATACTAGCTTAATCTTCTGAAAATGATCGCTTGGTACATATTTTTTTGATGTTGTCATTAGAAGAGTATATCTGCTAAGGTAAGAGGATAGAACATATATTACTTTGCAGTTTGTTAGTTTTTAGTTTTAAATAATTTGTACTCATGTACTGGGCCCTGTTGATGTCAGGGCAGACCAGATTCACTTTTTTAGGAGCTCACAGTTTAAGTTGAGGAGAAAGATATGCAAAATTGATCCAAGTAAGTATCCATAAAGGGCTCTAATGGTATGTTCCAAAATGCCAGTTATGCCCAGTCATGACCAAAACATGGACTAAAATGACAATGTATACATATTCATTAGTGCATTTCTGTTATTATAAAAATGAATATTCATTGTGGAAAATTTGACAAATATAGGAAGGTGTAAAATTTTATAAATAGAAATATTCACAAGGCCAACATCTGGACAAAACTACTGTTAATATTTTGGCTGTAGTTTTTAAATCATATTCAGTTGTGATTATTTTCTGTATACAAAATTTTTAAATATTGACCTTTTAGTTTTGTATGTATGAAAATAAAATTTCACTTCAAAAATGTGTACATTAAAAATACTAAAAACTGCCTAGAATTTTACAAATGATAAATACCAATATTTTTGGCATACTTCTTTTATACTGTTCTTATACATATTTACATACTGAATATTGCATAGTTACTGAAGGAATGTCACTGTCTGAGATTCAAGAGTACATGGAAAGGGGGCTAACTGACAGATAATAACACATCCTAAGTGATTTATTTTCATTTTTCATAAAATCAAAGTAACATAATAGATAAAATAATTCAATATGAGTTTTAATTATCAAGAAAAGTCATTAAGTGTGTTGGCTATTACAGTTACTTTTATGTTGCTGTAAGCAAACTAATACTTTGAATGAGGCAAACAAAACAAAACAAAACAAAACAAAACAAAACAAAACAAAACAAAACTTGGTTTAATAACTCACTGAGCCTAGTAGCTCAACTGTGCAGCTTAGATATTATTAGAAGTGCCTGAAGGAAAAAAAGCACACTATTTCATGTTTTAAGCTTCCTATCAGGAGGAAGATTGCATCTGCACTCTTGATGAAGGATGTGTGCTCAAGAGGTATTTCCGTGCACAAGGAAAGAAGCAAAAAAGAAGAAACTTTAGGTAATATTACAGGATTAAACCTTACACTTTAGCCTGCAGAATTGATTTTTGACTCTAGGATCCAAATAGAATAAAAAGTTTTCTTAATCTATTAATATCACAGTTCTTTTATTTTTAAATTGTGAATTATTATCTGCTTCCTGGTTTTTTGGGAGTTAAAATACACTTTTATTTTTCATTTAAGAAGACCTATTAAAGCAATTATTTTTTTTTCAACGTTTTTTATTTATTTTTGGGACAGAGAGAGACAGAGCATGAAGGGGGGAGGGGCAGAGAGAGAGGGAGACACAGAATCGGAAACAGGCTCCAGGCTCCGAGCCATCAGCCCAGAGCCTGACGCGGGGCTCGAACTCACAGACCGCGAGATCGTGACCTGGCTGAAGTCGGACGCTTAACCGACTGCGCCACCCAGGCGCCCCTAAAGCAATTATTTTTGAGCCCATACATATCTGAGAATGTCTCTTAGTTTTATATATGAATGGAAAATAACTTGGAGGTGCCTGAATGGCTCAGTTAGTTGAGCATCCGACTTCAGCTCAGGTCATGATCTCACGGCTTGTGAGTTCGAGCCCTACATCAGGCTCACTGCTGTCTGCTTGGAGCCCGTTTCAGATCCTCTTTCCCCTTCTCTCTCTGCCCCTCCCCCCCTCTCTCTCTCTGTCTCTCTTTCAGAAATAAATATTGGGGTGCCTGGATGGCTCAGTCAGTTAAGCATCCGACTTCGGCTCAGGTCATGATCTTGCGGTTCCTGAGTTCAAGCCCTGCGTCAGGCTGTGTGCTGACAGCTCAGAGCCTGGGGCCTGTTTCAGATTCTGTGTCTCCTTCTCTCTCTCTGACCCTCCCCCATTCATGTTCTGTCTCTCTCTGTCTCAAAAATAAACGTTAAAAACTTTTTAAAAAAAAGAAATAAATATTAAAAAATTCCTATCATGTTAGTATACTGTTTTCTGCAAAGGAGAGATCTGAAACTAACTTGTTATTTATTTATTTTTCTATATGGATGACTCTCAAATTTATTTATCCTGATAAATCAAAAATTTTACTGGGTTATGTATGGTGTAAGTCTCTTTTTTTGATTGATTTCTTCCTTAGAATATAATAATAGTTTGGATCTGCCTTCTCAGTTCTTTTTAATCTAAAGAATTTCTGTGATTAATTTAAATGATATAGATTATTGCTTCTG
Source organism: Panthera tigris (assembly GCF_018350195.1). NCBI lineage: Eukaryota > Metazoa > Chordata > Mammalia > Carnivora > Felidae > Panthera > Panthera tigris. Next base: position 99,392,820 of record NC_056668.1, on the reverse strand, counting down.
CTTCATTTCATTTCATTTCATTCTTGGAAACATCTCCCATATTCCCTGTCCCTTTTCTTTGCTCCAGACCACAGGAGATGCAAATTCTTGTGTGATTTTCTATTTATTTGTTCAATCTCTCATAGGATCTACTTTCTCTTTCTTTGGCTGTGTGCGCTTGCTGTCTCACTACAGAGATTGATTTCGACTCCTTGAGACATTTTTTATATTTCTTCCCCTGACCCAGGACATATGTCCCACTTTACACTCCCCTAATTCTCACTAGTATGCACTTCTCCCCTTATTTGTGATTTTGCATTCCAGGGTTTCAGTTACCTCAGATCAACCTTGGTCCAAAAGCAGATGACCCTCCTTCTGATGTATCATAAGAAGGTCCATAGTAATGCCATGTTATAAATCCCAAGACATTCACCTCACTTCATCTCATCACATAGACATTTTATCATCTCACATCATCACAAGAAGGGTAAATACAGCACAATATGATACTGAGGAAGAGTGACCACATTCACAAAACTTTTATTACTGTACATTGTTATAATTGTTTTTTATTAGTAGTTTTGGTTGCTAATCTCTTACTGTTCCTTATTTATAAATTAAACTTGTCATAGGTATGTATGTAAAGAAAAAACACAGTATATATAGAGTTCAGTACTATCTGGGGTTTCAGACATCCACTTGGGGTCTTGGATCATATCCCCCACAGATAAGGAGGGACTACTGTGTTTTTATTTATTTTATTTTTTAATTTAAAAAAATGTTTGTTTATTTTTTGAGACACAGAGAGAGAGAGACAGGGCATGAACCAGGGAAGGGCAGAAAGGGAAAGGAAGACACAGAATCTGAAGCAAGTCCAGGCTTTTCAGCACAGAGCCCAACATGGAGCTCGAACTCACAGACTGCAAGATCATGACCTGAGCTGAAGTTGGACACTCAACCAACTGAGCCACCCAGGAGCCCCAGGACTACTATATTTTTAAACTGAACACTTCCCTCTCACAGTTCCCAAAAGGAAGTTGAACTGTTTTTACAGTAGTTTAAATATGCCTCAATATGTATTTTGAAAAGATTTTAAAGCTATAGCAAGAAATAAAATAGTAAGAGCATCTTGCAATAAAATGAGGGTATCAAATATATGATATGATTTAAATTTACTAACACTAATAGGATGTTTCCTAATGCCTTCTGCTCTACCATTTGTTACATTCTGTATTGAACTTTAAAAATGTTAGATATAATTCTGTTTATCTTCCTTATTTAGAATTACTGAAACTGGGGAGATTAAGATACTTACCTCTATCTCACAGGTAGTTATTAGAGGATATGGACCTTCTGTCCCCTGTTCAAGGACTTCTGTACTAAAACATATTATCTCATCCCAGGTGAAAAGTGCTTGGCAGGTATATCATTTTTAAAGTCATTGCTTTCCCTTGATTTCCAATTATTTTAGCATATCTTCTAAGAAAACTGGGTAGAGTGTTCTAACAGCAAGGCACTAGCAAATATCTGTGGTCCTCATTTAGCTGAATGTCATAGGACTGGACTTACATTGGCAAATATTTAATCATCTGTCAGCCTCTTGTTGGTGACTTTGAGCTAATCAATATCCAATCATGCATTTATGCCATCTGTATTCAGTTCAGCTTCAACCATGGTCCTGATTCTATTTAGATTGGCTTCAAATCTATTCTACTCTGCACTCCTGTTATCACTAGTATGTATTTCTTATTACTGTAGTTTTTTTTTTTTAATTCTCCTTGTGTTCCTTTCAGGCTCTCTTCAAATCTGATTCAAGATACCTTTAAAAATAATAATAATGACTGATCATACCTCATAGCAAAATCCTAGTTTCAGAGATGTAAATCACCAATTAAGATTTGGGATTGCAGAATTGGAAACACCTATAGAGATCTTCTAATCCAGGTCTGTAGAGATATAATCAAACTCTGGGTATCCCTGAGATCCTTTCAGGGATACTGAGAGGTCAAAACTAATTTCTTAATAATTTTAAGGTGTTATTTCCTTTTTACTTTCACTCTCACATGGGTATTCAGTTGGTTCTTTTCAGGGGCTTGCTGACTGAACGCCAAAGATACGTTCAACTGCCTTCTAGGAAGCTAATAAAGAGATTTGCAAAAATGCATAATAATGTTAGGCTTCTCAGTATTTTTGTTATAGAAAGCATAATTTTGTTTTTGTTCTTACAAATGTTTTTATATTAACATGTAATGAGTTTATTTTGTTATTTTAAATGAATTAATAAACACATTTAAACAATTTTTTCTTGGCTTTAATTTCTAATGCAGTAGAAGTTTTCACCCACTTTAAGCCCTGAGTTTGATTTCTGACTTTAACGTTTACAAGTTTTACAACTTACAGCAAGTTAATTAACCATCCTGAGCTTTCTATTTTTAAATAGAGGACTAAAATAGGATCAACTAAACATGAAATAAATGCTATTTATTATTAATAAGTAAGACTCAGGCTATTTATGTTGACTTCTTCTTTAGAAGTTGTGAAAACATTTTATAATTTTTCTTAACATTTATTCATTTTTGAGAGACAGAGACACAGTATGAGTAGGGTAGAGGCCAAGAGAGAGAGGGAGACACAGAATCTGAAACAGGCTCCAGGCTCTGATCTGTCAGCACAGAGCCCGACGCAGGGCTCGTACTCACGGACTGTGAGATCATGACCTGAGCTGAAGCTGGACGCCCAAGTGGCTGAGACAACCAGGCACCCCGTGGAAACATTTTATAAATGATAGTTTTAAAAGAATATTTTAGCTGATTGTCATTAGCATTCAAGTCTGTAGATGCCCCATACTCAATCCAGTGACATAATTCCCAGAATCAGAATTCTAGGTGTCATGTTAAATTGCCCAGTTTTTAAGTGCTTAGAAATAGCACTGCTTTATCTCATGGCTCTTCATTTTCTACATTTGGATCTAGAGTTACAAAAAACTGTATGTCTGTTAGCATTCTGAAGATAGCATTTTTAATATAGAATATCTGCTCATTACAGAAAACTCCAAATAAGCAAAGTAATGAAATATTGGTTCTTTGCATGAAATATTTAAGACAATTCTCCATGCTTTCTATAAAGATTTCCTTTTTTAATGTTCTTCCAAGACTTCAGATCATAAAGTCTCAATTAGGTGTGATTTTTCTTTAATGACTGTAACTTCTTGGAATCTTTCCTTAAAGAGAGGGGTGTATCCTGAGGTATCAACCTGTAGCAACTAATTGCAATTAACAAAGTGATTAGAAGATGTGCTCTATTTAAAATCAGGAATCCTGAATACATAATTGAGAGAATTCTTAATAAAGAGAAGCTAGAACATAGAAAAATATATTACACTTTTAGTGGTGGAGATCTTTTTCTTGGGGTTATCTTCTGTATCATAGCTATTCTGTGCAAAATAATTTAGGTTTTAACTAAAAAATAAATAAAGTAAATTTAACGATGACTAAAAATTTTGTGGTTTCACAAGCCTTGAATAAAAGAAGACACTATTTGCTTTAAATTTCTCACCAAAGAAAGACTGTGTCCTTCCTGGTATTTCTCATTCTGGTAAAGAGGAGAGGTGATCTGTGCTTACACTGTTCTATTACTTTTTGTACAGAGGCATGCTTTTATCTAATGGCTGTTAGGAGCAGTTCAAATCTAGATGGGCAAACGGAAAATTGGTTGACGTTGGATTTAAATCTCTAATCCTATGACTAATTGTGCAATGCTCTAATAAAATAAGCTGTGGCAGCCTGAAGCACACATTATCCACAGAAATTTAAGAAAAGCAAATGCATATGAAACAAATCTGTGAATTTTAACTATTCTATGGTGTGGATATACAGAAGAAAAGTAACTGCTTGATTTTTACTATATATAATTTGTGAATATTTCTCTTGAATCCTAACATTTGAACAGTATGTGTGTGTGGTGGAGGGGAAGGGTAGTGACTACCCAAACTATTCTGTCAAGAGCAACCCATTTATTTAAAGTATTGTTAAATGTTTATTTTGTGAGATGATTTTTCAATTTCTCAAATCATCTCCTCACCCCTTAAACCACCATCATCCTATGTGAACATAATGAGTGAGGTTTTGTGTCTTTGTAAATTTGAGGATAAAGGGACTTTGTGCTGGTCTTTGGGTGTGTAAAGGGACTTACTGGTATCCAGGGCAATGACTCTTTTCTGCTTGCTCAGGACTTATCTTGCAGGTGAATTTGTATTCTATTCTTTTGGTTTGGGCATTGGAGACCTCTCAGCCACCTCCCATTGATGACTCACCTTTTCCTGGCACTAATGACTCCAACCACTGCTATCAGCACATAGTTTGACAGATTCCATCTCACCACATGACAGCAGATGCTATGGTGGGTTCTCTGGCTCTCAGTTTACCTCCAATCCATACAAGAAGTAAAATAAGCCTGATAAAGCTAAAATTCAAAGCTTTTCTTTCCTTAATAACACTTTGCCCTAGATTGTTTCTGAAATTTCCTGAAAAGTCACCTCCTGTCACTGGTTGAAATAGGTAACTGGGAGAGAAATTTCTGGTATTGGTGCCAGACATTTCTTTTTCTTTCTTTAATTTTTTTCCAGGATTAAAATGGGGTGACCTTTACTTTTACTTTTTCTAATTCAGTCTCCTTTCTGAGTTGAGCTAGGAATTAAAAGTGGACATAGGAGAAGAAGTCTTTAAGAATGACTTTCCAGGCCTATTCTTGTTGTATTACATCAAAACTAAAAAAAAATCTAGTAAATTATCTTTTAAGACAGTATCCAGGCTTGTAAATTCAATATTTATGTATATATGCATGTTAAAACACACACACACACACACACACACACACACAGCAGAATGACAAAATAGAAATGTCTCAAGATATTCAACCTCTGGATGGTGACATAATGAGTTATTGTTATTTATGCTATATACTTGTCTTTACCATATTTTGCATTACTTTTAGGATCAGAAAAAAAGTACTAAATATCCCTTAATTCTTAGAAATACCACTAAAATGACTTTTCCTCGATATCACTTCCCCTCTACCCTTCCAAAGAATAGAATAGAATAGAATAGAATAGAATAGAATAGAATAGAAAATGGAATAAAGGATAGAGAAGATGTGATAGGATTCTTTGGTCATAGTTGAGAACTTCTTCTTTAGGATAAAACTGTAACTTGTAGATGTAATTTATGACCACTGCTGTGAGTGAAATTTTAAATGAAAAACGTGTTACTTTCTTTCTTTCCCCAACTTGATAATGTCTGCTAGAAGCACAACACCAGTCAGCTTGCCTTATGTAACAGTGAGATTGCTTATGTAAAGAAGACATAAGAAACTTATTTAAGTGTACCAAAAAAGGATAAATTTTAATCAGAACAAAAGAGATTTTTCAAAAGGCAGCATCTTTCTAAAATCCCTTTTTAATCTCTAAAATAAAAGGGATGGGCAAATGATCTCTGAGGTCCCTATACTACCACAATGTTCTCTGATAGCATGAAATCCAACTCCCTAATGAAGGATAATGCTGCATTGAATCAGGCCAAAGAGATTTACTGATAGGAAATATGAGAAAACCCTATTAATCAGCAGACCAAAGGAGCCTAGGACTGGCTTATGACTCTTTTTTTCCAGAATAACAAAAAAAAGGTAGACTGCATTTGAGTTTAAATGGTGATGCTAAAATAAGGTCAACATGTGAAACCAAAAGTTTCAGTATTCAATTTTAACATTAAATTGCACATTTTGATAATACATAATTTTGACTATATTTATGGAATTTTTAAATATAATCAGTGTGAGAAGCAAAATATTTTATTATTTTATTATTGTATCTCTTAGAGCATTCATTAGGGTCAGCCAGATGGGGCTTTATAACATTAATTAATTGCAGTGACACTTCATTTGTCAGGAAGCTCCTTTTCTGGCTGCCTCACCTGTTTAAAGCTTGAGAAAAATGTGGAAGACTTCCCCAAAGCCACTTAAAATCCACGTCACACTAAAATAAAAGCTTAAAATCAAATGATTTTATTTAAATCATTTTAAATAGTGATTTAAGGCCATTTAATCCAAGAAAATCATTCTTATATACCGGCCTTAATGATAAATGAGGCATCTTCATATTAACTCTCAGTATAATACTTGAGGCTCATAATGATGCTAATTATTTTTTTTAACATTTATTTATTATTGAGAGAGAGACAGACAGAAGACAGAGCATGAGCAGGTGAGGGGCAGAGACAGGGGGAGACACAGAATCTGAAGCAGGCTCCAGGCTCCAAGCTGTCAGCACAGAGCCTGACGCGGGGCTTGAACTCATAAACTGTGAGATCATGACCTGAGCCAAAGTCGGTCACTCAACCAACTGATCCACCCAGGTGCCCCTGATGCTAATTCTTTTTTAAAAAACAGTGAAGATTATAATATTTATAAAAATATTTCATCAAAGATTATTAAAGAAATAAAGCTTTGGCTCTTAATTGGATATATTTCAATTGTCTGAAAAATACACTTTTTAAAAATGAGTTTATTTCAGTGAAACAAATGATAAATAAAGCTAATACTTTTTTAAAGTATCTCTTCTTTATTCTTCATTTACTGGAAGCATCTATTATTTTCCATAGTGTCAGCTAATGTTGATTTGAAGCCTTGCTTTTATATTTTAAATTCTTTATTTTATTTTATGTTATTAATTGGTTAATTTTTTAATTAGAGAGAAGATGTTAAGATTCTGAGACTGTCTTTTTGGATGGTGTTTGTATTCTGAGCTACAAAGTCATTTTTAAAACTCTGCTATTTAAGACCCTTTGTTAGATCATAGCTAATGGGGGTGTGTAATCGAAAAGTGACAGATATAGGACGAGTAATGGCTATAATTTTCTGTAATTATTGTACATTTTGTGTATATCCTGTGAGAAAACATTATAATATTTAAGCAGTAACAGGTTCTGTTTAATCTTCCTGCCCTGGCATATGGAGGAGACCCATTAAGAACAGCTCTAGGTGCTGAGAAGGGGCAGGAGCACTTTTACAGGAAGTTGCATGGAGTCATGAATGGTAGATCAGAGATGTTTTAAGTCTTGTAGACATTTAAAGCAGGTAGAGGCAACAGTAAGTGATAGCTAGATAAAGTCTAGGAGCCAAGGAATGGAGCTAAACATGAGCAGTGGAACCAACAGGATTGAGTTATGATTAGTTATAGAGGAAGTAAAGGGGAAAAATGTCTGAGAAATGTCCAAGGTAGGATGTGGACACTGAAAAATGTTTGAGAGGCATTCATGGGATAGTTGCTCTGTGTGTGCTAAATATGTGTAAAGGGGCTGGGATGGGGTGAAAAGTTTCTTCTGAGACCTGTTATTCTGGGTACAAGATGTATATGAATAAAAAGTTATACAAGTTAAGTTTAAAAACATTTACTTTGTGCACAAACACTTTTGTAGTACCTGTGAAAGTTATTCTAATATATAATATAGTTATATAATGTAATATTCTCCAGTACTATTAATAAAAATCTATGAATGATATCTTCAAATAACTCTTTCCTGGGTATTATTACTGTAAGGTAGTTTGTCACATCAAAATTAAAAAGACGAATCCTAATTGTTGAAATAAGGACCCATATAATACTGGTTGCATTAATTATAAGCCCTATTTCTTTATAATCTGGCAAATTCAGTAATACAGTTAAAAGGAGAGCATTTTAATTTAATTATACAAATTACTTTTAATCAAAGAATTACATCTCTTCATATAGAATAATGATTTTCTTCACTTTTAAGAACACGTATAAGTTTGTCTCAATTTTTCAACTTAAACTCCCAAATCTAAATTTCATACAGACTGCAGTACAGTCACAATAGTAATAAATTAGCACTTGCTAAGGCCAGTTCAAATTTTTTTGCTAATATCACCGTTATCTGGGAATTATGCCACTGCATAGTCGTTTTGATTAATCTATTTTTAATTTTTTGAATAACTAGACTGTAAAGTCTATGAACTCAAGGACCATGTTTGAAAATTTACCACTACCACATAGCATGGTGTTTGGTATATAATAGATCCTCATTATATGTCTATCCAGTGACTAAGAGAATGAATTAAATTAAAAATTTAGTGGATTTTTCTTTCTTTTCTCCATTCATTTGGCTGAAACTTGAATAATCTTCCTAATTCTCCTCATTGCCAATTCTACTCCTGGCTGTTTCCTGAAAGCTAATGTAAATTCAAATATAATTTCTGGGGCCACCTGGGTGGCTCAGCCAGTTGAGTGTCCAGCTCTTGATTTCAGCTCAGTCATGATCCCAGGGTCGTGGGATTGAGCCACACTTAGCATGGAGCCTCCTTAAGATTCTCTCTCTCTTTTCTCCCTCTGGCCCTCCCCTGTTTGTACACACGCTCTCTAAAAAAAATAAATAAAAACAAAATAAATAAAAAATTAAAAATCAAAAACAAAAACAAACAAAAAAAGCAAATATAATTTCTGACCATCTTTCCATTTGCACTCACAGTTGGGGTTTCTAGTCTTTATTTTCATTCTGATGATGTGACTTTCTGCTGCCTTTATTCTCCCCTGTTAAACTTTGGCACTTCGTCTACAGTCCTTCTGTTTCTCCCCCATTATTTCCTCACTTAACAAAGTAGATTACTTCTTTTTTTTTTAATTTTTTACTGGAGGTTAGAGACCTTTGTTACTGACTATAAGTTGAGTAACTACGATAAGTTGATTAAGGAATACTACTCAACTACATGGGTAATGTAATTTGAATAACTACCTAACATCAGTTGGGTAGACAACTTATTTTGTGACTTAGACATCTGAACCTGGGTACTCCACAGCAGAATCTAAAACACAACCTCATTTTGCCTAAACCCAGATATCTAACTTACCCAAGAACTTCTTAAAGAGATTGTACCAGGGACCAGAGTTACTTTTCAGAAAGCATTCTAGATTCTGTCAAGGGAGCATTTGACATTCATCTGACAGTTGCTGAGGCTGCTTTTGGGGGAATTGGAGACTCCAGTACAGATTGATGCTAATATTTGAATTTTGGTAACCGTTCATCAAGTAGCAATACCTTTATGGTTATCCTAAAAATTGGAAGTGTCCAGAGATTGAAGCATTTTTAATGGAATAGCAGGTTAGCTGTTGTTTACTTTCTTACTTTTGTTTACTTTCTTCAAGAGCATAACCAGAATGCTCTAAATACACATGAAAAGCTACACAATTTTTTTGAGGTCACAGATTTATGTATGTTATTGTGCTCTTTATGTCTGTGTTGTGCCTTAACTCTACTTTTTAAACTCTAGAATCAACTAAAATAAATTCTAGATTATATTCCTATAAATTATGTGCCTACCACACACACTCAACTATTCCATAATATTTTAGACAGGGGATTGCTTAAAAGAGTAGAAACATAAGTGTTTGTTCCTAATGCTGCTTTAAAGCCTATGATTAATATATGGACAATTTCTGCTCCTGTTGTCTTTGGCTTCTCTCTTGTCCTTATCTAGCCTTTTGCTTTAAAGCAACACATTCTTATCACAACATGTAATCCCTTTCTTTTTCTTAGTATAAATTATTAAACTACTATTTTTGAGTATTCACCATGTGAGGCTGGCACCATACTGAGAACTTCAAAAGAATATTAGTTAATATTTATTTAATGTTACCTAATTTCTTATACTATACTAAGGCCTTTCTTTACATAACTACATTATGACATTTAATCTTTATAAAACTCTATAAAGCATGTATTATTATTCCTGTTTATGTATTATCAATGACCAGAGTTTAAATAACTTGGCAAAAGTTACAAAGCTTTGAAATACTAGAGTTTGGTATTTATACCTAGGCTTCTCTGATAGCAAGAACCAGAACTCCATCTTTCAAAACTGACTATTAGTACTACCTTCTGTATAGCATACCAATTATGACCAGAAGCCATCCTAGGAGGCATTTTCTGATTGATAAAAGGATGTTGGCTTGGGGCCATCTGAGCACAACTTCTCTTTCCCTCAGTGAGTTTCAGGTAGCTACACTTATTTCTGTTCACTCTTTGGTTTTCTCTAGTTCCTAATTTTTTTATGCTTAGGGATTTTCTACTCCGGGATCATAATAAAATAATTACTCATCTCAAAATTACTTATAATCTCTTTCCTTGTAACTAGAGTTATTTTATAATCTCCTGTATTCTTGGTTACAATATACAACATATTTCATATGTCAAAAATATTATAGTTCTTGACTAAATAATTGTTATAGTTCTCATTGTCTTGACAAAGATCTTTGCTGACCAAACTGTAGTCAGACTCCTTCCTGAACCTTCTCCTAGGCCCATCTGTGCACTTTTTTGTAAAATCTAGTCTTTGCAAGAACCCTGCAAAGTCGGTGTAATCAGAACTACCCCCCGCCACCTCTCCCTCAATATCTGATCATCCTGAATATCTGATCAGGTCCCTCATTCTCCATCAACCCCTCGGTGTTGTCTGATCACCCTGGCCTGTCTTTAGCAAGAATCCTGTTAGGTCAGGTTAGCCAGAATCCCCTTATCCTTGATGTTTCCTTTTAGTAATTTTCCATCCATTCACCCCCACCCTGTTCCATATTTATAAATTCTCACTTGTCTGTGTTGTGTTCAGAACTGAGCCAAATCTTTCTTTCCCTAAAATCCCATTGCAGCGGTGATCCCTATAGCTTATTGCAATCATCTTGAATACAGTATGCTTTACTTACCATCTTTAATATTGATTTTTATTTTCCTTAACAGTTTAATTAAATCCAGGTATAGAGTGCTGATGATCATCTTGATACTTTAATGTTTTCTATCCCTCCTCATTCTTCTTCCTCTTCATTGTCATTAATCCATTAAGGATACTGTCTTCATTTGAGCACTTCCCATTTTTTCTTTTTCCAATTTCTTATCTAAGTAGGCTCAGAAATCTCTTAGCTCAACTCTTTTTTCCTCTCTGAGTATATGCAAGAATATGTATTCTATACCTTTCTTAGAATTAGTTATTACTTTATTTTTCATGAATTTTCCTTTTGAAATATTCATGAAACACTTATGTCTTGTTACATCCAATTAAAATACTGGTTTTCTCCACACTGAGATACCACCTCACGCTGGTTAGAGTGGCTAAAATGAACCAAATCAGGAGACTATAGATGCTGGTGAGGATGTGGAGAAACGGGAACCCTCTTGCACTGTTGGTGGGAATGCAAACTGGTACAGCCACTCTGGAAAACAGTATGGAGGTTCCTCAAAAAATTAAAATAGATCTACCCTATGACCCAGCAATAGCACTGCTAGGAATCTACCCAAGGGATACAGAAGTGCTGATGCATAGAAGCACTTGCACCCCAATGTTTATAACAGCATTGTCAACAATAGTCAAATTATGGGAAGAGCCTAAATGTCCATCAACTGACAGATGGATAAAGAAGATGTGGTTTATATCTACAATGGAATACTACTTGGCAATGAGAAAGAGGAAATCTGGCCATTTGCAGTACATGGATGGAACTGGAGAGTATTATGCTAAGTGAAATAAGTCAGGCAGAGAAAGACAAATACCATAAGTTTTCACTCTTAGGTGGATCCTGAGAAACTTAACAGAAGACCAGGGGGCAGGGGAAGGGGAAAAAAAGTTACAGAGGGAAGGAGGCAAACCATAAGAGACTCTTAAATACCGAGAACAAACTGAGGGTTGATGAGGGGTGGGGGAGAGGGGAAAGTGGGTGATGGGCATTGAGGAGGGCACCTGTTGGGATGAGCACTGGGTGTTGTATGGAAACCAATTGGACAATAAATTATATATATAAAAAAATACTGGTTTTCTAATTTTCACTTTGGTAGTAGTTTGTATAGTTATTCACTTACACTTTGAAGGACTTCAGAGTAGATGGGAAATTATGTAAATTAGAAAATGAAGTGTTTAACCAAAATTTTCACACTTCATTGCTCTTAGTCTTAGCAGAAGAAAATAGAACATTGATTTACTTTGGGAAAACATATACTTGTTAAAATAGATAATAGGATAAATTTGAATAAATAATACATATAGGAAAGAGGATGTTGACTCTCTACTGTTTCAATACATTAACAAATATCTGTATTTCAAAGGTAACAATATAAATTGACATCTCTGTAGTCTTTTTTTCCCTTTATTCCTATAGATTATTCTTTTTTTGTTTGTTTGTTTCTTGACATTAATCTTGAGAGGGAACAAAATATGCCACCTTAAAATATGCTCTCTTGGCATATGGATTATTTTGTATTAAAGGTACTTCTTAAGAAACAGCCAGTGCAAGAAAGACACTCTGACCGTCCTTTGTCCCCCAGAAAGCAGGAAATAAATCTTCCATGTAAAGGTATCCTCTCTGTACCAGGAGAGTGAAAGGTCTTACCACCAAACCTAGGAAATTCAAAGCCAAGAAGCCTCTATAAAAAACTTCCTTACTTCTTCACTAATTTTCTATCCCAGCCCCAAACCCCTTTGTTTGTCAGATCTTCACAAATAATTGTTTATTTGTCTAAAAGGCATTAAAGCTGCCTGTTTGGGGAAGTTTTTTGAGTCCCATATTTGGGACTCTGGTGCAGATGAAATTAAATTTGTTTTTCTCCTGTTGATTTGTCTAATGTCAATTCATGTATTAGACGAGCCAAAGAACCTAGAAGAGAAGAGGAGAAAAATTTTCTTTTCCTACCATTCCATGAATCTACTTTACATTATATTACAAAAAGTTATTCTTTTTTTGTTTGTTTTCTTTAACGTTTATTTATTTTTGAGACAGAGAGAGACAGAGCATGAACCGGGGAGGGTCAGAGAGAGGGAGACACAGAATCCGAAACAGGCTCCAGGCTCTGAGCTGCCAGCACAGAGCCCGACGCGGGGCTCAAACTCACGGACCGTGAGATCATGACCTGAGCTGAAGTCGGCCGTTTAACCGACTGAGCCACCCAGGCGCCCACAAAAAGTTATTCTTATAATGACATCTTAAAATCATTTTACTACATTTGAAAAACATTCTTATTTCCCTTAGTTATTATTTTGAAATTTGACTTTGTTTTTAAGGTAGATAAAATTGCAGTATATTTAAATAAGATGTTTTCTGGATACATTAAGCTATGGCCACTTAAGTGTTCTCTGGTAAAAGTGAATCCTTTATTCCTTTTAAGTAAGATGTAAACAATGTGTTATTCTGGATCTTATATTGTTTAGTCTACTCTCAAATCATACTTTTACCAGTGACTATGCACTTAAGGGAGTGAGGTTTTTTTTCTTTTTCTTTTTTAACTTTCTTAAATTGTTGTTGTTTTTGTTGTTGTTTTTAATGTGCAATGGTGTTTGTAGTAAGGACTGCATCTAAAAGGAGGAAATAGCCCTAAGTAGGAAGGAGGACCTACTTAGTATATGGCAGTGATTGGTGTCAGCTGTCTCAATTTTCAGAGCTTAGCGATTAATAAGAATTTAACAAATTATTTGTAGAATGAATAAAGAAGATTAGCTTTCCCCTGAATGAGCTCCATGTCATGGGGGGAGATGAATTGCAAGACAGGCAGAGGGCAGAGGGCCATAGGAGCCGTTGTTAGTTGTCTCTTCCACCCTTCTACCTTATCTCCCTGCTGGAATTTGATCATTCTCTTGGATCTTTCTCTTTCCATTCACAATCTTTCCACAAGTTGTAATAGTTTTATTTGTTGCTTTGCTTATTTGGCATTACCACCCCTACTAGGGTGAGCCAAGAACCAAGATTTGAATAAATCTATTGTTCAAATTTTCAGCCTAGTGAATGTGAAAAGGAACCACTTAGTTAAATGTATTGATAAGTGGCTTAGCTCCTGCATGGGCCCATTTTGATTCTACTAGAAAAAGGAAAGTTGAACATTGGAAAATATTTTTCTTATCTTGTGCATCTATCTGATATGTGCACCAATCTTGTGGTAAACTCACATTGGTCATCAACTTTGCAGTGTGTTTTCAATGACAGTTGCTCTCAATAAAATCAGAACATTTGTTTACCAAGATAATATTTAACTAAATACGTAGTGCTACTAGCATTTGTAAATGCCACTCTAGTACTGCTGAAAACTAGTTACCTACAAACCATTTGGACCTCAGAAATTTTGTTTGGGAAATTTTGCACTCAAGTCTGGATTCTTGTCACACTTCTTAGCAATATAAGAATTCCTAAATTGAGGGACCCTAACTTTTTCATCCTCATTGAAATTTTGATAGGAGACAGTATGATAAAGGGACTTAGTCTAATTCTCTCACTGGAGAAAAAAAAAAAGGTATCATAGTTGAGAGAAACAATTAACTGGGGTTCATAATTAACTAGGGTTTCTCCAGAGATTAGAGATTGCCTCTGTTATAGTTGCAACAGCTGCTAGTTTTACAGGGTGCCCAGCAGAAATAGAAAAATGCGAATAATGGGTGGAGAGTAGCAAAGGCAAATGGAAATCTCATACTGTCCAAATGGCAGTGCTTTATAAGCTTATACAGGGCACATCAGGTGGTTCTTGAAAGATTTCAGCCATAGCAACACACAAGAAAGATGACACTTTGTTCACCCCATCCTTGACTGGGCTGTAACTCAGAAAAGTCGTTCTGGCCTAGTTTCTTTCCACTCTCCGTATTACCGACCGAGTTAAACTCTCACCATCCCCTCCTGGGGCTTTTGTAACTGCTTACCCTTTGGTCTACTTAGTAAGTGCTGTCCTTTTGGTCTTATCTGTGGTCATTCCATTTGTTAATCTTCTTCAAGCTTGCTTTCTTTTCTTTTTCTTTCTTTCTTTCTTTCTTTCTTTCTTTCTTTCTTTCTTTCTTTCTTTCTTCTTTTTTTAAGGCACTGTACACTCCCCATTAACTAACAAAGAAAAATCAGAATTCCTTACGCTGGAAAAATACTTCTTCTTAGTCTGATGAGCTTTACCTTCCCCAGTTCTTTGCCCTTTGTCTTACCCTTTGTCTTCTCCCCGGTAAACATTATGCTCTTTATGCATTTTTCACTGATTTACCAATGCAGTAAATCTTTTTTCTTAGGCTGTGCTTTGTGCCATGCTATTTTTCTTTTGGAGTCACTTCCCCTCTGTTCGCTTGGCAAACTGTGCTTCTGAGTGTCATCTTAAATGCCGTAGCTACTGTAAGGCTGCTTCTGACTCTTGTACAGAGGTAGACTCTCTGAAGCATTAAATTTATACCTCTGTCACAGTCAACATCACTTATATTGCAACTCATCTGTTTATATGCCAGTCTTCACCACTAGTCTGAGAACTCTGATAAATTTTCACTGGCAACTACTCTAGCTTTATAAACCTGGCTTTTTGGTGATACTTATCAAACTTTTGTTGAATGAACAAATTATCTTGAGAGGCCAGCCCTTCCTAAAATAAAGAGCCCAGCCTTGCTGGAAGACTTCTTTTGGAAATGATGGTCTAGAGTATTTAAACCAAATTAAATAATAAATTGTCAAAATTTAAAAAAAATCTTAGAACAATCACAAGGAGAACACAATCCTACAGAACAGATTTGATACAATTACCTACTGATTTTAGACTTTTATGCCATTTTAGTTAGAAACACTGAATGACACTTTTAACAGTTTGCCAAATATCCTAGTAAAGAAGTATTAACTCACCAAGACTTCAGTTTCCACAGAAGTAACTGCTACTGATTGATTTTCCAGAATTGACATCTAGAGTTTCCAGAATTGGCAGGATGTAAAGTGAATGTGGATTAATTGGTTACCTAGGGAGATTATATAGATCACTAAATGCAGAGGAATGAAATCAGAAATCTGAGTACCAGTAATATTTTTGGAATATTCTAAAGAAAGCGATTTTCTGCACAACCTTGTATCTGTATAGTGAATTGATGGATTGATGGCTTGCTTCTTTCTTTCCTTCTTTATTAGCATTTATTTCCTACTATTTACTTGGTTATGCTTGGGATGGTGTTATAGAAGCATGCTTGTGTATGACACTCTAACATTAGATTTAATTTTTTTAATGTTTATTTATTTTTGAGAGAGAGAGAGAGACAGAGCATGAGTGGGGGAGGGGCAGAGAGAGAGGGAGACACAGAATCCAAAGCAGGCTCAGGCTCTATGCTGACAGGGGCTCGAACTCACAAACCCTGAGATCGTGACCTGAGCCAAAGTGGATACTTAATCAACTGAGCCACCCAGGTGCCCCTCTAACATCATATTTAAATTAAGGCATTATCATTATCATCATTTTATATCATTTATATCATTTATATCATCATTTATATCATTGATGATCAAAATCATCAATTTTAATTGCCTTGCTCTACCCAGATCCAATAGATGCCGTGTTTTCCCACTTGAATTATACTGGTGGCTTAAGCCATTTCCTGGCTTAGTCTAAAGCAAAACAACTAAAAGAATTGAAAAATTCCCAGGTTCTAATTCATAAATCCATGGCTATTGGCATGTTGTGCTCAGGAATGCTTTTGAAAAGCCCATAGTTCCCAAATTTAAATTCTAATACTAAACATTTAATACTTCAGGGCATTGATTAAATTGTGCTTTCACACAAGTATTTCCTAAGATGCATGTGTATATTTACACATGACTTATTATTCTAGAGCATTGTGATTTTGTTTAGCAAGTATAATAACATATCATTAATTCACTTCTTAATTGAGGACTAGGAAAATATTAAAATAAGTTTCTCTGTGACGATTCTATTCTATTAATGAAACTCTAGAATATGAACCTTGAGAAGTTATTAAGTTGTTCATATATTCATTTGGATATGTCAGAATCCATAATTCAAATTAATTATATTATAATAATAGTTAATAGGACATATTCTCACAGTTGGATTTTCTTGGAACCCCAGAAGCTTTAAAATATTAAAATTAATTATAGGTTTAGATTTTATTAAACATAGTCTCCACAGAGGAAAATAAACCTATAATGAAGACTTTGATGAAAATCTATATCAAATCTAAATATTATTTTTTGTATGTAATATAACATGAAGGGAAACAATGCAACATGAATTATTACAACACTACAAAGAGAAAACAAAAGTTATAATAAAAGCCAATATATTTTTATTATGAAAACAGAAAATGCAACCTCATAACTGTGCTAAAAGCAAATGTTTCCATGTGTATGCAACAGTTGTGCTTAGTTCTGTTGCAGTTACTTATTAGGTAACTTGTGCTTTTACGTATTCCATGGTATAATCTGTATAGCAGCCAAAGCACTGTAATATGATGTGACAGAAAATACATAGAAAACTCTATTCACTTATGTGTCTCTGATGCTTGCTTTCAGTTGAAATCAGAACTTTGAGTTAGTAATAGAATTGACAGTTGGAGGCAAGCGTGAAGCTCCTGGCTTACAGGCTTCTCCGTACCTTTGGAACGATTTTTTTTTTTTTTAAATAAACTATTTCTTCATACTTTTTTCTCTCCTTAACATTAATGCAATTTGAGGAACTTACTTTAATATATGTATTTCCCAGTAAATCGCATTTCCTTTTATACAAGATGCAATTTTGGAACATAGTTGGAAGGTTATGGTGTTGACTCATGAAAGTTCACTTCACCAGCTTTGTAGTTCTGTAATGTTAAATGTGTGACTGATTAACTCACAGAATCTGACACTGGGGCTCATAGGATAGCCTGTGGTGCTGTGTCTTTCAAGAAGGGCTAAATGTAGCTTTAAAGAAGTGTGCTTTATTTCAGTGAACTTAATCTAAGTGCTTTTTTTTTTTTTGAAAGATGTTTTAATGGGATTCAAACAAATATTTTGTATTTTTTGTATAAAGAATTATGTCTTGTGAAAGAGAAAGAATTAATCTGCTGTATCTTTATTTTAACATGGTAATTTTAAACTGAAATGATAAAGATAAATTGTTCCATTGCCATTAACACCTGGGGCACTTTCTTACTCAGCGGTGTCAATAAAACAGCAAGTAAATCCAGTGCTAATGAAATGGAAGTGATGATAATCCTATCTTAAAATAAGAACAATGTAGTAATATAGGGAGGAGTGGTTCCTTTATTATATGCCCTAGGGAAACATTTCTGCAATATCATATCCCTGCTATTCATACACTTGGGGCTGATGGGAGCCAGAGATGAGTGGTAAGAGAATCTTTGTTCAATTAATTCAAGTAAAGGAAGGCTCACTACTTCATGAGTTCTCAATTCACTTGAGACATTGACAACTCCATTAGCAGACTATAGTACTGAAATGTTTCAGATGTACCTGAGTCACAGATCTACAAAGTTAATTTTGAACACCAGCAAAATAATAAGAAAAACAATAATAATAGTATTAACAATAATAATAATTTGAATTCAAATCTTTGAAAGTCATCAGGTGTACTTCCTCCTTGCTGTACTAATAAAAGTTAAAGTACATGATTTTAGTGGCGGTTAAAGGTCTAACAATATAAATAAGAGACTATACCCTTCATTTTGAGAGAAGGAATGAATAACGCTTCTCACTCCACTACTCTGCCCTAACTTATAGCTGTTGAAATTTACTGATTAACATCAGTACTACATGTTCCATCTATTATGAGTTAGACATGCTTTGAAGTCCTTAGGTTCTGCGTCAACTAAGCTGTCATGTCTGTACCTTCATAAAACCAGATGGAGAATATTTGCTAATTTATCATTTCAAAGAAAGTTTAAAAAGTTGTCTCTTCTAGGTGTGATGACTGATGATCAGTTCATTTCTGTAGATAAGTAGGCCAAGTTTGTGACAGACTATGGAACTATAAAATAAATGGGATACAATATTTTGTTGAAAATATTTACTCATAATTTCTTTAATTCTAAGTGTTGTGCTCTGCTGTAGTCATTGGACTCTGAGGTAGTTAGATGACTGACAGTCTCTTTAGATAAAAATTAATCAGGTTGACCTCAATTTGCTAGTGCGTAAAACACAAGTAATAAGAGATACACAAAAATATTACATTATAAATGATATTCTGAGGGGATTGAAAAATCTGGTAATATTTTTAAGCCCAGTGAAGATGAGTTGCTAGTAAAGAAGAAAATTATTTTATTTGATGTCTGGACGGGGGGGTGGGGTGGTGCTGAAAGTTCTTTGGCAGACCAATAATTCTATAAGGAAAAAAACAAAACAAAACAAAACTTAACCAGCTACTTCAACAGTGTTTTTTATTTGCCATCTACCCCGATTACAACAAACGTGAGCTACTTAATGCATTTATGTATTCATTATTTTAGTATTTATTGCAGGCTAATCATGTGGCTGGCTCTTACCTAGGGACCTTCTGAGGTATCCAATTCTTTCTCTCAAGAATCTTAGACTGTAGAGGGAAAAAAAGAACTACAGGAACACAAAGAGTTATAGTAATAGCAGTATGTGATAATTGCTAATTGCCATATATATGGTATACACGTGCTATGCATTTTAAATATTTTAAACATGTAAATATATTGCAATAGTTTAATATTCATAATATTAAAATGCCATATATGTTTTAATTTTGAAGCCATGTAGCAATACATTTTCCTCTTCTGCAAAAAGGAATGATAAAAATAAGACCTAACCCATAGAATTTTCTTGAGATTAAATGGGGTAATAAAAGTTCCTATTACAGTATCTGTTCAATAGACATCAATTATTATTGAAGATTTCTAATCAGTATTTTTTAAATGTAGTTCATATTCCTATGAATATGTCTTCTACAGATTTTAGTTAAAAATGTATGTAAAATTTTTGTCCATAAATTACACATTTTCAATTTTCTTCCTCTATCCCTTCAGCCATACTTCAGATATATACACAAAAAATATCATTATTTTCTTTAGTGGCATAATAGGCAATGAAGAGTATAAGGGAAAGAGGAAGTAATATTAGAAATACTAAAAAAAAAAGAAGTCCCTGTCCTCAGGAAGGCAGCATTTTGCAGTAAAAACAATATTCCCTAGAGATTAGAAAACAGGTTTCTACTAACTGGGAGAGTAGTCTTGGGTAAGTCATGTCATTATGAACCTTACTTTCTTCTTCTGTAAAAATAAGAGGCAATAGACTAGATGGTTTTTAAGTGTTATGATTCTAAGAATCCTACAATATGTACCTGGTGTGGACAAATATATTACAAAGATTTAACGAAAAATTGCCACACAACCAAAAGGAAGTGTATTTAAATCATAGAAGCAAATGAGTTTATTCTTAATCTTTCATAAAATTTCACATTTTAAAAGAAAAAAAATACAAGAGACTAAAATGGTCTGCAAGCTGCAGATGAATTATAATTTTGTAACAGCTCTGCTATCTCATCTACTCTGGGTTCAAAGCCATGTTCTGGTTCTCTTTAGAGAACATGCTATTTTGGGATTTATCCCAGCTAATAATCAATGCAGAGCCCTGTGGCAAAAACTCAACACAGATGCTTAGATGGATGCTGATCTCATGATATCTCCAGAATCACTACCTCTGGTTTAGCTACCGATAAATGAATGTTTGAGTAGTTTAATACACATGGGCTGAAAGCAAGTAGAGGTGGCGTCCCCAAGCGATGTCAGAAATGATAAATGCTAAAGACCTAGAAATGTGGTTGTTGATGGTCTGCGATAGTGTTCCAGCACAGTCCGTCCCGGAAACTGACAGCTGGATATCAAAGTGAGAAAGATCACTTTTAGATTTTTATGTAATTAGCAGAAAAAAAGCCTTTCCACAGGAACTATAGATGGATTTAAGCAGTATGTTATGTGGAAGTTATTTGCAAAGGCTATAGTGATTTGTGGTTTTGTGAGAACTGCTAACACACTTGCATGGTAGATTTTATATATCAGAGAAGATGATACTAGCTGGACATTGCTCTGAGATCAAGAATTTATAAATCTGTCAATTGCTCAGCTTAACCTCATTGTATTACCTAATTTTTCTCATTAAATAAATCTTTTTGGATGTCTGCTGGTGAGAGCCTGGATGACAGAGACCAATGCTCTATTCTTTCTGTCTTTTTGCAGTCTGGGAAATGCCCAGCAGAGTAATTAGTACATGATAGGGCCACAATAAAAAAGCTTTATATTTAAAAATGCTTTCAAACTCATTTATATACCATTTTTTCTTACAACAGTCTCATAATGAAAACAAAACCAGATATTATCCATGTTTTACATAAGAAAAAAAAAGGTCCACAAATTTATTTAAATTACTCATTCCTCCTAAGTGATAGTACTTAAATCCTTTTCTCCTCTTTTTAAACTTAAGCTTTGGCCATCGTGTCACCCTGATTTTTCCCCACTTCAGCATATATGCTATCTTGTATTCAGAACCCCAAATAGTTTCTTTTGTGTGACATCACTAACAAGGAGGTGAGCCAGAATGCAAGCCTGTAGCTAAATAAAAATTATTATATTATTATGGAGTTGGGAATAAGACTATACTGAAAATAAAAGTATGTTCTACCAAACGCATTAAATGGGACTATAGTTTGTCTCTGGAGAACCTACCCAAAGAGATTCCTGGCTTAATTTATGCCAGTTGCTTTAGGCATTAAAAAAAGGTAATCATAGAAGGAGCTTATTAGAGAGTTGAGGGAAATTAAGTGTGAGGAACACCTGACAGCATGAGAAGAAATGCTCTTCAGTAACAATAGCAAAGACATATTTAAAAATCAGCTTCTATTTAGTAGACTGAGAAATAAACTAGTTTCTGACAGGCAAGAGACAAGTCACTTTTTTCTCCTCGATAGATATCTTGCCCTCATTGGTAAAATGTATATAGCAATGTGAAATTTCTTCTTGTACTAAGTGGAAAGGTTGGCATGGTTGTAGGTATATTTAACCTTTGATGTATTGACTCCATATAGTTTGAACAAGCCATTTGGATATCATTTGTGGATAGCTTTTTTGTTGCATCTAAAATAATCTTATAATAGCAATATCATTAATGATAGCAGACTTGGTTTCTATAGCCACTTCTTCCTGGATAGTGGCTACTGCAGACTATGTGTCACTGTTCTGACAAAGCTCCAAAATGCATGCACATTGCTTTGGGCCCAGAGGGCAAGCCAAAATTTCCTGGACACTCTTGAATTTAGTTATATATTTGTTCCTCTCATCAGACAGCAAAGCTCTGTAATAACTTTAAATAAGGTCAGTACTGAAGCATAAAGTCTGGTAAAACAAAACAAAAAAAATAGAATCTACAGAACTGGGTATTATGGGATTTCATTTCTAGCTCTAATGATATATAGTATTATGAAAGATATCGTAGTTTGTCTAAAATTTTACTTGTGATAAATCTTCCCTTTACTTACTGTACTTCCACCTAAGCTTTCTTGCCACCTCTCTACAATTCTGGAGCCTTGTCTATGCTTGAATGTCCTTGATTCCCTTTGTCCTTTCTTTATCAGGCCTATTATAATGTTAGGACCATAAGTGACAGCTTAATTATGAGGACCGTAAGTGACAGCTTAATTATGAAATTCTTATGAAAATATTAAATCTATCTTCCTATCTAAACCTAATTGATATGTTTCTCTTCCATTGAGAATGAGCAATTAATAAAAGTATTGGTGGAATAACTCATACTAAGATCTTTATAGTTTTTCCTAAGTGAATTTGTAATGTGTAGGTCAGTCCTTGCACTTAAGCAGGGTGTCATTGCCTAAACCCCCAACTAATAGTGAAATTCATATTAGCACATATTGTGCTTCAGTAGTGGGGAGCGTTCATATATTAGCATGCATTCTAAGCATTTTTCAAGCACAGTGTCTTGGGTAATCACCTACTCCACTCTCCCTATAAAGCCAACACTTCCTCCAATTCCAAGATGTGCATTAGAGAGCCCAGCTGCTGTCGGCCTACCAGGCATGCAGCCAGGTGGCTATAAGCCTGAAAGTTTCAGTGCCAGAATGTCACAGGATCCTCTCAAAGTTATTTGGTAAAGTGTAGATTAAGATTACCTACAGTATCTGCTTTCTTCTCCTTACAGAAATATGTCATAAGAATAAATGAGATAATTTAGGAGAGGCACTTTAGATCCTAGGAAGAAAATGCATTCTATTTATCCGGGTTATTGTTGTTTTTAGTATTATTAATAAATGCTACATTGCAGTTGCCCTGAAGATAAGGTGTGACACATTAATATTACTGTATTTGGATGTAAAGTTTTTATAAAATTGGTTGCAGTTTGCTTCTAGGCAACCAAGATATGGTGGGATCTCTCATTTACAAACAGACTCTAAGTCTGTTTGTAATGTAAACAATTTGCTTTGTAAACAAACAGCATTTTTCATAGTTGACATATTGTAATTTCCAATAGAAATGTAAGCTAAATTGATGAATTCATTAGAAAGCATATAGTAAGGTGATTATCATTTATTTCTAAGGAATAAATACTACACGAATGCCTAGTTTGTTTCCATCTTTATTGTTTTCATACTGTGCCAAACAATGAAGAAACCCCACATAACCAAAGGAAAAAAAATAAGCAAATAGGAGCTTGTGAAGTGGAGAAAAAAAAAAAGAAAAAGAAAAATTTGCTACAGAAAAGGCTATTAATTTAAATTCAATGTTCTCTTTTTTGTGCATGAACAGAGGGCGGATTCTTTTCTGCTCTGAGGCATTCCTGTATTCATGTTTTCTCAGATTAACTCTCTTACTTCCCCAATTGCCTAAATCCTACAGAGAGCCACTAGTCAAGGCTGCTCAACTTCAGAGCATAAATGCACGCTCTAAACAGCAGGAGGTCTGAGACATTACTTTAGCCATATGACAGGCTAACATTTTTTCCCTTTAATCATCTCCCTCTTCATTCTCATTGGATCATTTGTATCTGACAGGGAACAGCCTACCTCCTAGAACAGGAATGTCCTTATTTATCCTTGAACCAGACCCTACAGAAGCACAACTTCTTCTTCAAGGACAAGTTAGGGATTTTGTTTCACGTTTGACGTTTCTGGATTGAGAAAAGATAGAAAGTTTTTCCTCCATGCCTAATTTTTTTTTTCCCTGTAAAGAAATAGGCTGAGTTCCTTATTTCAAATGTTAACGTGTTACAAAACATCATAACCCACCAAAACAATGTTTTAGACAAAATTCATATAATAAGACAAAAACATAATAAAGGTCTTGATATAATCCTTATACAGGTATAAATCTCTTTGAATTCAAATGTATGTACCGAATTGATAATCCCTTAATATTAGAAACTGATATGTATTATCTTTATGAATAGTTATAATGAGAATACCATTTTCATATCTGTATTGTAATAGCACTATCAATATAATGTATTCATATTGTTACAGTTGGAAATGTTAATTCAAATCTATATTATTTTACCAGAAAATACAAAAAGGATGCCAAAATATGTTTTAAGATGGTGAACCCTTAAGACCTGAGATATTTGTATTTATATTTCCAAATAGTTTGGCAAAAAAATAGAGAAGGAATATAGATATTTTGTTAAAAAGATGAATACTTTAAAATTGCATGATTAATTTATTATTATAAGAAATGGAATTTATTTCCCTCTATGCTTGAGATAATTTATGGCAGGAAATTACTCACCTAGGAAACCACCAGTTATCTTAGACCATTATACTCTCTTGTCGTGCAAGCCTCTCCAAAGTTTAGGGTATTTTTTTTTCTTATAAATCACTGATTGTGGATCAGTGCTCATAGTAATATTTCTGAACCTGAGATGGGGTGGTGAGGTAAGGGTAAGTTAAGGATCTCCTGTATCCTCCTTTCTATTAGAAATGACTACAGGGGCCCCTGGGTGGCTCAGTTGGGTAAGCATCCAACTTCGGCTCAGGTCATGATCTCCTGGTTCATGAGCTTGAGCCCCACATTGGGCTCTGTGCTAATAGCTCAGAGCCTGAAGCCCGCTTCAGATTCTATGTTTCCCTCTCTCTCTGTCCCTTTCCCACTCACACTCTGTCTCTTTCTCTCAAAAATAAACTAACATTGAAAAAAAATTAAAAAAACTACAATCTGCAGAGAAGAAATTTGAGGCTCCTTTATAGTATCAGTGGTTCTATGTTGTGGGCAGAGTTCTGCAGTAGTTGCTGAGCTGTATTCAAAATTTGTAAATTCTTAAGGTTTACTCGAAAGATCTTTAATGTAGTAAATTGTTTTTGTTTTTGAATTGTGGATCCTTGGATGCTAGGACATAAACACACACAAAAATCCCTTTATATTTGAATATTTGTAATTATAGAGCAATATTTCATCTGTAATTGGACTTTGACCCAAATACAATAAAATGTTTGTTTGCTTGTTTGTTCGTTTGTTTGTTTGTTTGTTTTAAATAAGAACCATGTATTTAACGAAATCTTGTATGATTATCAGGCCATTTCTATCACAGTGTAGGCTTTTCTTCTCAAAAATCTAGGGAGTGACTTTCCCATCTTTGTATGCATGATGTTCCTAGTGTAATCAGTGGAACTAAACAAAGTTGTGTATTCCACCTCATGGAGCCTAGGGTTCTTGTAGATGAAAGAAAGAATGAAAGTAAGGGTAGGGGCACCTGGGTTGCTCAGTTGGTTAAGTGTCTGACTTTGGATCGAATTGTGATCTCACGGTCTGTGAGTTCGAGCCCCGCATCAGGCTCTGCGCTGACAGCTCAGAGCCTGGAGCCTGCTTCAGATTCTGTGTCTTCCTCTCTCTCTTCCCCTCCCCGTCTCATGCTCTGTCTCTCTCCCTCTCTCAAAAATAAATAAACATTAAAAAAAAAAGAAAAGAAAGTATGGGTAAAAAACATGATTTCCACCATTGGGTGGAATATATATGTATATATATTTGGTTAAGAATCCATTACTGTATATTGAAACAACTAAATGCTGAATAAATTCAAGAGAATAAAATGTGAGGACTTGAGTAAATGATGGTGTCCTTGAAAGAGATGATGCACAGTCTGGCCCAGAAGGATATCTAGGTATGAATTGGTAAGGAGTATTCTAGAAGGAAAGAACATTAAGAAGAAGGCAATGTAAGAAAGAAACATGTGCAGAGGGGATGATGAAAGCATTGCCTTCATTGTAGCTGTGTGTGTGTATATTAGAGAATAACTGCTTATCCAACCTTGAATTTGATAGGTTAAGTTAGCTTATGGCAAGTCTTGAAAGCTGTACAGAAAGGTCTGCACTTGATGTGGTAGGCAATAGGATACTATTGCAAATTATTGAACTGAAAATGATAGCAGTACTTTTTGAAAAGTATTAAACCAGTGATAAGAATAAAAACTTTTGAGAGAAAAGATTCTGGAAAGGTAACCAGATTTCATGCATTGAAAAGATGATGATGGTTGGATAGCATGAGAAAATAATGTGCATACATCATGTCTTGAAGGGTTTTGTCACTGCTAGAAAACCAAAGAGCATTGGAAGAGAGAGAAAATGAAAAGCTCCCTGCCCCCCTTTGATATGTTTAAAATTGAAGGAGTCCTTGGGGAGCCTTGGGTGACTCAGTTGGTTAAGCATCCGACTCTTGATTTTGGCTCAGGTCATGATCTCATGGTTTGTGAGATTGAGCCGGTGTCAATCTCATGATTGAGGTGCTAACATGTGCTAACAGGCTCTGTGCTAACAGAACTTGGGATTCTCTCTCCCTCTCTATCTCTACCACTCCCCTGCTCACATGTGCTCTCTGCATCTCTCTCTCTCTCAAAATAAATAAATAAACATTTTAAAATTGAAGGACTCCTTAATGTGCCTCTAGTAGGAATGAAAGGAGATGTTGAAGAAAGCCTGATGCAAATGTTAAAGAGGGAAGGGGAAGAATTGGAGGCTAGGTTTCCAGAGACAGTAGGAACTGATGAGCCTAGAATATTGATGGAAAGAAACTGAGTCAAAATGAGAAAATAGACAGGAACAGTGCTTTCTAAGAGTCCGTGAGACAGAAATTTCTAGTTATAATCATGACTGATTTTTAAATGATAACCCAGAGCACTAGAATGTCTTGGATGCTTTCTAAATCTTCAGTGATTAAGTTATGCTCAATTTAGTTTTCTTGGATATTAATGTAAGTCAATTCTATGAAAACAAGTAAACCACATGCACATATATAAAAACTAAATAGCAACCAGAATATATGAAAGTTGAACACCCCTTTTCCTTACAAGAATGGCTAATAAGAGTATATTATTGCTTATGCCAAACAAGCCTTATAAATTATATAATTTATTCAATATAATTCTGAAGTTTGTTTTTCTATTTAGTTTTCAAATTTTTGCTATGAAAGCAATCTTTTAAATTTAAACTAACTTTTAAAAAGATTTTGTCCAACACACTTGCAGGGGCATCATATTCTTTTATATTAAACTTTGAAATGAAAGAAAAATAAATAGTTGATAGACTTAAGAAAAAAATTCAAATGCCTTATATTGTTTCTGTTTGAATTCCATCATTTATGCTATTAGGGCTATGTTGTTCTTAATGTAAATAACCAATGTAATTTTTTATGTACAAGGCTAACATAAGGCCAGGGTTATGGTTTTAATAATATTTATTTCTTATGTGAAATTACTGTAAGAGAGACAATAACTTATTAACAGAAGGTAAATGCTTCTTTAAAATTTGATTTCTGTAGGAAAAACATGATGTGTGCAATCAAATATTTGTAATATACAAGCATAACTTATCTTAATAATTGAGAGGCCTTTGTTTAATTAGATGAGCGTTGTTGTTAACCAGTATAAACAGGATCCTAATTAATGAGTTGTTGACATTCCAATTTTGCAGTTATTTTTCATAATTTTTCATGGTATACTTTTGATTCTTACATAAACAAAAATTAGAAAGAAAGCAAGTTCAGGAGTAGTGATAATGACTCTTTCAGAAAATGGACTAAACTAATATCTATCATTCAGTGAGTGCTTGCTTTATGCCAAGGCATCATGGTAAGTTCTTTACATGTGGTATTTGATTTTTTTCAACACCTATGAGGTAAATGTAATATTTTACCCACTTAAATTGAAAAAATGACTTGGGGAAAGCTCAGCAAATGCCCCTATGTTACACAGTTACTAAATTTCAGAACCAGTTTCAAATCCAGGTATGAGTGATTTTCATAATCATGACCTTAACCACTTTTCTATATTTCTTTTAAAAAAATATTTATTTATTTATTTATTTATTTATTTATTTATTTATTTATTTTGACAGAGGGAGAGAGAGAGAGCAGAGGAGGGGCAGAGAGAGAGAGGGAGGGAGGGAGAGAGAGAATCCCAAGCAGGCTCACATCAGCCCAGAGCTTGATGTGGGACTCGATCTCACAAACCATGAGATCTTGATCTGAGCTGAAACCAAAAGTTGGAGACTTTAACCAACTGAGCCATCCAGGTGCCCTGTGTTGCTTTTTTGATGTATGTTTCAGAATGAAGACATTAATTGCTTAAGAGGGTACTATAAGTGGTCTCCTGATATTTGTGACCAGGGAGACAACAAACAAAAAAGTATATAATCATGTATAAAATCAGGGAAATTTAAACCTGGGAACAAAATTTTGAATTCATGTAATCCAGACCCTCTGATTGAGAAAATTAAGACACAAAATGACCAAATGGTATTACAGACAAGTCACATCAAACATTTAATTTATCAGCCCTGTGGTAAAAGCCTAAAATGTCATGAGACCAGTCCCCTACTGCATTAAAAAAGATAGCGGAAGAGGGGAGATTATGTTAGAGAACACACAGAGAATTAAGGATCTAGTCACCAAGTACTTCTCCTCAGCTTTTCAAAGGAGGAAAAAAACTGTAATTAGGCAAAATTTAATTTTAAATTTATAAAAAAATTATCGAACATCTTCAATGCACCAGAACTAATATTAGGTACTTCCACATTTATTATCTCATTTAATCCTCACCATCACATTTGGAGCTATTAGGATTGATATTAAGTCCTGTTGACAAACATATTAATTTTAGACTAAGCCACCAATTCCGCATTCACAGTTGGAAATTATTAAATCTTTTTTTTTAATTTTTAATGTTTATTTATTTTTGAGAGAGAGACAGAGCACGAATGGGGGAGGGGAAGGGAGAAAGACACACACAAGAATTCCAACCAGGCTCCAGGCTCTGAGCTGTCAGCACAGAGCCCTATGCAGGGGCGGCAGGGGGGTGGGGCTCTAACTCAAGGATAGTGAGATCGTGACCTGAACCAAAGTTGGACACTTAACCGGCTGAGCCACCAGGCACCCCAATTATTAAACCTGAATAACAGTCTGTTGTGAATAGTAATGTTTTGCCAAATTGCTTTTAGTTAAACATGCCTTGGGTATATCTAAGTACTTCTTAAGCCATCAGGTTGTTTATATTACTATACAAGTTTTTATATCCCACAATGTCATGCTATAACTTCTGGGTGATTTATGGAAACCTTAAGAATGATTTTGATTACACATGACTTTTTTATGGTGACTTTGTAATTTAATTGTCAAAGAAGAGGAGACTAACTATATATGCAGATCTTCAATTTATGATGGGGTTACATCTGGCTAAGCCATCATAACTGAAACTATCATAAGTCAAAAATACACTTAATACACCCAACCTACTGACATCATGCTTTAACCTAGCCTACTTTAAATATACTTAGAACAATTACATTAACATACAGTTGGGAAAAGTTATCTAACACAAAGCCTATTTTATAGTAAAGTGTTGAATATCTCACATTATTTATTGAATACTGTGCTGATTTATTGAATATAGAATGGTTGTAAGTGTCTTGGAGTTTACCCTCATGATTGTGGGACTGACTGTGAGCTGTGGCACTGCTGATGTCCAATATCAGCAGAGTCTCACTGCATGTCACTAGCACAGGGAAAACTTCAAATTCAAAATCTGAAGTATGGTTTCTACAGAATGCGCATCGCTTTTGTACCAATATAAAATCAAAAAATTAT
Source organism: Panthera tigris (assembly GCF_018350195.1). Classification (NCBI taxonomy): domain Eukaryota; kingdom Metazoa; phylum Chordata; class Mammalia; order Carnivora; family Felidae; genus Panthera; species Panthera tigris. The sequence continues at coordinate 99,362,919 of NC_056668.1, read as the reverse complement.
AAAGTCAAAACATAATTTATCAGGGACTGTTGGTAGTTATTAGAACAAAAATATTAAGTAAATGTATACATGAACCAGAATCAAAGTTTCGAAACCATTGTTTCCTACATCATAGTTCTCAGACAACCTACATCATAATTACCTGAGCTGTCGCTGAATATGCGGATTTCCTGGGTCCAACTCAGAGCAATCAAATCATAATCTCTGAGGGCTGGACTCCTGAATCTACGTTTTTAACAAATCTTGTGGGTGATTTCTATGCACACTAGAATTTAGAAGCCTTGTTCTGTATTTTCAGTCCAAAACTTTCCCACCTTACTATTGGCAGGGGGTGGGGAGGTGGTTAAGTTAGTTAATTCTTATTGTTGGAATCAATTATGCTTTCTTTTTTTCGAAGACTGTGTATATGTCTACATGCTTGTGCATGTGTATGTGTACGTCAAGGAGGGAAGAAAAAATAGAGTGCCTCTCTCAACCTCACATGAAGAAAAGTTTTGTACAACAAAATTATGTAAATAACTTCAAGAAGAGATGTCCCATTTGAATACATTTGTACTCATTTTTGATTCCGCTATCCACACAATCCCTCTTAGTGAATAATTGGTGTCTTGTTCTCTTTTGTAATACAGTCTTTGAATTGCAGTCATGGAAATCATCTTAAAAGGTCATCTTGTCCTTCCCTTGACCTCCAAGTTTAATATATTCGACATTCTATTTTTAAAAATTTCCACAATTGCAATGTTCTGAAATCCCTTGGGGACCCATTTAGTGGTGAGCAGTCTTTTCAATTATCAAAAGCTCCTTTCTTTATTCCCTTGTTTTGCTATTAAGATTCATTTTTCTCTGGTATGTTTTCCACAAAAATGAAAATAGCCAGCCACCATAATCCATGGAATAACCCTTCATTGAAGAGCATTAATAATGGCCTTTCAACCAGCTCTTCTCTAGCCTAAATAATATAAATAATATAAAGCTTTTTAACCCTTTTTGGAATTCTCATTTTCTAACCTTTCAGTTATTTTTCTTCCTCTATCCTTAACTGTCTTCATCCTTCTTAAGTTCTGGGGTGTGAAACTAGACGCAGTAGGATCTCACCAGTGATGAATATAATAGGAGGATTACCTTGCTGCTCTTATTTACTCTATTCCTATTTATGCATCCTGTAGAACTCTGAGAGGTTCAGATAAGATGTAAATGGGTGTCCTGATGCTCATGGTCTTGAATAATTTCATAGCACTTTTCATAAAGATATGGATGTTATTTCCAGGAACCTGGGTAGTTTGTATCATAGGTAATTACTTTCTGCCTATCTATAGCGTTCTAAGTTTCAATTAGATGGATTATTCTTCACTTCTACTGGTAATGCCATTATTGCAAAAAGTTCTTTGAGCAGAACAGAACAGCTCTGCATTTTAACAGAGAGAGAAAAGACTACTTTATATACGGTCTGTAAAGAGGCTAGCATTTCCTTAAGTGTATGAAATACAGTGATACAGAGTCCTGCTTTCCATCCTAATGTGCACTGTCCAACATGCTTTTTATATTTTCCTTTTGTATCCTTATCTTGCTTCATTATCCTAAATCCTAACAGGAAAATCTTCCCTGATAATGGCTTTTATTCTCCAATTTCAGTGGAATTTTAAGTCAAAGATGTTTAAAATAGAACATGAAATTGGCAAAGCTGTAAGTTATATTTACACCTGTTTCATCAATTTAACTAAAAATGCAGAGGACTTACTTTTGTTTTTGCTTGTTTGTTGGTATTGTCTAGTTCTATATTGGAATAGGTGGATGAAATTACATATTCATTGTTCTATAAACATATTGAATACTTATTATGGCAGTGCATACAACCAGTTTAGCTGTTGTCAGAAGGTCTAAAACAATAAGCACAGTCTGGCTTTTTGTGTATTCTCTCTTTTATTTTCTATTGAAATAGGATTTCTTTTTGCCTTTTTTTTTTTTTTTTTAAGTTGTCTTCAGTGTTATCCCATTTATTTGAGTCCAGGACTTTTCTTTTGGCATTCCCCGTCACTCAATCCTGAAATTTCAGGTCTTTGTTTTAACTCATTAGGCTCTACATGCAGTTCAGACACTTTTTGAGAGAGGAGACCAGAGGACCTGTCCAGCCAGTTGTTGTTCAGAAGGGTGACTCTATTAGCACATCTTTATCATCTCTTTCCTTAGCTTTTTCCTACTTTTCACTCTGCTACATCCTTTGCATTCTCAAGTGGACTTATGGGAATTTAAAGAGATTTTACCAAGGCAGTGAATGTTTCTGAACCCCATCTTAAAACATAAATGTCATCTTGCCATTCCCATACCTTTAACAGAAACTACTGCCTATGGGATAAAATCTACACTCGTTTTGTATGCTGTGTCAAAATATCCCCACTTTCAGTTTCTCTGCCCTCTTCCACACACACCCCCAAATTGCTATTTTCTAGTTTATGCCTGCTATCTCCCTTTTGCTCTTACATGTATCCTGAAATGGATGAAAATTATATAATTAGCCTTCTATTAAGATGCAGCTCAGACATTTAATACATTTATAAAGTTTCTCTACCTTCCATTCACAGGACTTTGTTTCTTTCTTCATGTTCCTATGGCTGTTTAAAGAAATGTTTGTGGGGATTAAGAGTACACTTACGATAAGCACTAAGTAATGTCTAAAACTGTTGAATCACTATACTATACACCTAAAACTAATACAGCACTGTATGTTAACTCTACTGGAATTAAAAATTAAAAAAAAATGTTTGCTATAATATTTAACATTTTTATTAACATTTTTGGTTTAATAATCTGCTCTTAGCTCTAGAAAAATGTGCTTTTAGATGCCAGGAGTATATAATCTTTCAATATCATTCATTCACTCATTCAATATTTTCTTAAGATGTGCTAGATGTGCAGTACTGTTGTATGATGTAATGCTGATGAAGAAAACAAAAGGGGCTATGTTTTCATGTTGCTTTATTTTTTTTTTTTGAGAGGAAGAGACAGCAAGTGGACAAATAAATAAGTTTATTTAAGGCTGTGATAGAAAATAAAACAGGCTAATGTAATAAAAAGATAAAAAGGCATTCAGATTTTGTGCTAAATTAAGAAAACTGTTCAGCAAAAGCATATCTGAGGGTGTGATCCTTAAGTTAGAACCTAAATGACGAGAATGTGTTAGCTATGTGAGAGTCTGGAAGAAGAGAGTTTAGACAGAGGAAGAATACAAATTTAGGCGCAAACAGCAGGAATGAACTTGGTGATTTGAGGAACTGAAAGAGGACCATTGTGACAAAAACACAGTGAAGGTGAAGGGGCGTTGTCAGAGGTAACATGGGAGATGTAGTCAAGAACCATACAAACTGTTTTTAGTAGAAGTTCTTCAGCAAGTTTTTGAAATGAATAGAATTAGACTTGAAATCAATTTAATATTTTAATTGTGTAATAAAGTCCATAGGATGAAAATGAAATGGAGTCATAGTTTTAGATCCATAACCTTTAACTATTTCAATCCAATAATGGCCAAAGTACTATTGCATGCAGTATAGTATAGTACTAACATCAGAGACAATGTACAAAATATGTCTGAGGCCATTACAAATGATATTATTATAGACAGGTTAATCATCCATACTTCTCTTTTGTGATCTGAAATAATTTTTAAAGAAGAAAATAAAAAGGCTTTTGATGTCAAAGGAAGAGATGTATTAAAGGTATGGAAACAAATAGGGTAATTTGTGAATATAATTCTATGGATATATTAAAAATGAATCTGACTATATAATCTTCTAAAGGATAGGAACTATGCTTGCTTTTTAGTATATTTACTTAATATCTTCTATATAGATATTTAATTAAATAAAAATATATACCCTAAATTATATTTTTGAAGTTCACCATTGTTTCCTTAAAAATAAAAATTATTTTTAAAAACCTCAAAAATTGAAGTATATGATTTTTTATTAGCCTCTTCATAGCAATGTTAAAAATTTCTTTTACTTTTCTATAAAATAAGTTTGGATCAACTCCAAAATAATTTTGTGCATTTTTTCTCATTATTTTTTTATTTTTATTTTTTATTTATTTTACATATATAATATATATTTTGTATTTATTTTATTATTATTTATACTAAATAATTATCAGGGGTAGCCTGTCATAATTAAGAAGCAGAAAAAAAATCATGAAATAATATTCTAAACACAGAAAATTTCAAAATTATAGGACTTTTTTTTTCCATGAAGCATGAAGCAGATGGTGGAGATCACTTTGGTTCTTGATGAGTGGGAGTAGGAACATCTCCATGCTGTACCGTGAACAAGTGTCAGCTAACAAGTACATATTTAGTGTAAAATTTGACGGAACCTAATATTCCACTTTCAGAGTGAAGTGTGTGTGCTCAAATACTCCCCATTTTGAGATTCTCTAATGATGTCTGATCCATATTAAAGTCTGGGAATTCCCTGCAATATTTCATTAGACTTGTCAACCAGATTTATTCATAAATGAGAATAAATGAGCATGTCAGCATAAGTTATTGTGGTAATTTGTGAAACTGTTAATGAGATATTTTCAGAGCTCGTAAAAGGGAAGAACTATGTCATTAAATTACTGCACAATAATTTTATTTTGATATAGTAAGTGAGCCAATATTTTATCAAAAATGACACCCTGATGCATCGGTGGACTGAAGATGAACAATTAAACGTTTCTGTGAAAGAGGACTGATGTTATTTAGAAGTAGTTAAGACTTACAAAGGAATGCAGACTTTTTAAAAAAAAGGTGATTAGTTTGAATTAATTAGATATGTTTTTAACATTTTGGAAAGTAATTCATACATATTAGGAAGGAAATCAATAAAAAGTTACCAAAATTATAAAAACAAAGCAAAACAAAACATACACTCAAACATTTTACAGTGTAACAAGTATGTGGTGTTCTTGTTAATAGACCCAAACACTAAGAATTTACAAGATCAAAGGATAAACAAGTCATACTAGTGAGACTACAGAGATAATCAGATAATTATGGATGCTACATGTGGGCTCTGCGTGCCGTGAGGAAAGAAGGAAAATGACATGGACCCAAGAGAAGGAAGAATGTGCGACTTTACCTTAGTTTGGACAATGTTTAAAAATAAACTATACAGGGGCGCCTGGGTGGCTCAGTCGGTTAAGCGGCCGACTCCGGCTCAGGTCATGATCTCCCGGTCTGTGAGTTCGAGCCCCGCATCGGGCTCTGTGCTGACAGCTCAGAGCCTGAAGCCTGTTTCAGATTCTGTGTCTCCCTCTTTCTGACCCTCCCCGTTCATGCTCTGTCTCCCTCTGTCTCAAAAATAAATAAACGTTAAAAAAAATAAAATAAAATAAAATAAAAATAAACTATACAAGCATGCTAACAGGAAAGGGAGAATGGTGATATTGGCAGATACCACAGGACCTTCTATCAGAAGGAGGGGAAGCATGTGCTATTTGCATGGAAAACATCACCACCTGAGTGAAGAAGAGGAAGCACCTGTTGTTTACTAGACACTTGTATTGGCAATGTAGGATTTGTGAAGAAACCAGTTCATTGAGTGTGCACTGTTCAGTTCTCTAGTGTCATTTCTATGGGATCCACAGATCCAGTACAATTTTTGTGATGCCTCTAGAGCATTAATTAATGACTAAATCATCAAGGTCTACAAACCTCAAAGATAGTACACAAAATGTTCACAGCCTCTGTACACAAGGACGTAGTGTCAAAGCAGGAAAACATGCATGTAGATAGGTCTTCATGATACATCATTATAAGTATAACTCATACTCTTTCCTTTTAGTTGTGGTTTCATTTTGTCTCCCTTAATGTAGATGAACATCTTTCTAAAATCTCTCCTACCTGTGGCTTTTATTCAACTCAGTAAGAAATCATTACTGGCTTTCTTCCCTAAATAGAAGCTAGGTGAGACCCATAAGGCTTGAAGTAGACTAATCTTAATAAACCTGACTGATAGGATAATCATCATTGATTTCATAGGAAAATGTCTGTTGGGTGCTTACTGGTTATAGGGCCTTAGGTAAGGAGCTGGGAATGCACTTAGAGATTCCTTGCTCTGGAGAGCCTATAATTTAAGTATTGAGATAGGAGACACATATCAAAAGAAAAGTGAGTTATTAAATGAGTGCATTAAAAAGTGCCATAATTCTTTAGGAAGACCACAGACATAGAGGTATTTGATAATTAAGAAGACTTTGTGGAGCTGAATGTTCAGTTGGGACATAAAGCAAAGGCAGTAATAACTTTAGCATGCTTTTCAGTTGTACAAAAATTTTGTATGTGTTATTTAATTTGTTTGTTATAATAACCATGAACATTATTAATTTGCTCATTTTTTAAGCTGCTGAAACTCAAGGAATTTTATAGTACAGTTGGGAATCAAATTTAGGCATTCTGTTTTCTTACTGATTCTACTTGTAATACAGTGCTATTTAATGGAGGACTTAGACCATCAAGTAGGCTTTTTCTGGGAAACTTCATTATCGAAATCATGGAGGTTGTATAATGGTAAACAATATGGGATCTGGTGTTCACATCCTGGCTTTATTCCATTTTATCTACGTGACCTCTGACAAATTGTTGCACCACTGTTTCATCTATAAATCATAGAAAATATTACTCAGTCATAGGGTTGTTTTAAGGATTAAATGACCTAGGATTTAAGGATTAAATGACTTAGACTAGTATCTAGCATATATTAGGCTGATACTTCTCAAATTTGTGGTTTTAGGACCTTTTACAAACTTAAAAATTATTGTGCACCTTAAGGAAATTTTTATGTGTGTTCATAGCTATCAGTATTTGCCATATAAAACGTTTAAAATATTTCTGTATGAATTAATTAAAATTATAATAATAAACCCACTGCAAGCTAAAATAAATAACATTTTTAAGGAAAAATACCATATTTTTCAGCCAAAAATTTTTAGTGAAAAGAGTGGCATTGTTTAGACTGTTATATTTTTTTAAGTCACTTATCATTTGCCTCTATGAATATAGAGCTGGATTATCATATCTGATGCTTGCAATCTGTTGTGATATGTTGTTTTTGTAGAGTATATGAAGAAAATCTGGTCTTATTCAAAGACGTAGATGGAAAATGGGGAATATTTTCAAGAGATTTTTTTATAATTATGGATATTCTCCTTTAATACCACATTAAAACTAGATAAATGATAGTTTTTTTAAGGTTAATTGTAATGTGGAATCTGAAACTGTATCAATGAACATTTTGAACTCTGATACATTGAAGTCCATTCATCTGTGACTGTGATGTAGTTTAAATGGATCCTTTACTTATGCGTAATTTTATAGCATTGTGCATTGGTTATTTACAAACGGTTGGTTAACTGAATTATGCTGATCTTCCAAATATAGAGACATTACATTATATAATATCAGAAAATCATGTTCATTAATGTCATCACCAATAACATTAGAAAAGTCTTTAATTATTGGGAAGATCTTGAGCTTATGATGGTGGATGTAAGTTTTTTATAATTCTTATTTTTGCTTGAAATCTTGAATTTTATTATTAAAAAATGCAAGTTGTTTTCCTGGAAGTATGAACTCACATTGTTTATTTTTAAGAAAATTTCTGCCGAATAACCATCTGAATAATGTGATTTTTCAGTTGTTTTTTTTTCAAGCAAAAATGGTTTTTCCAAGTAAAAAAGCAGCTAGTACTGCTCTCCATTACAGTTCACTTACACAACTGATATTTCTGGAGATGACCATTGTAATTTTAGTATGCAGAAGAAATGCTTATATGTATATTTTCCATTTTATCACATGGAAGGGTAAAAAAGACATATTCAAGGGTTGTGATTCAATAAAATTGACAATTTTTTTTATTTTATTTTATTTTTTAATGTTTATTCGTTTTTGAGAGAGAAAGAGACAGAGTGTGACAGGGGAGGGGCAGAAAGAGAGGAAGACAGAATCCGAAGCAGGCTCCAGGCTCTAAGCTGTCAGCACAGAGCCTGACGCAGGGCTCAAACCCATGAACCGTGAGATCATGACCTGAGCCCAAGTTGGACATTTAACTAAGTCGCCCCGGTTCCCCTAAAACTGACAATTTTAACACTTCGTGGATATTTGTAGGTGGATATTTGTAGCTGATATATATCTGATATATGATATGTCTTTTTGACTCTCTGTGTGGTGGTAAAGGATACAGTGATAATAGTATAGTTTGGTACCAGTAACTTGATTTGTGCTGAGACACTAGCAGTTTTCACCACCATTGCTTTCCCACCTTCAGTGAAAATGGCAAACAACAGTTTAGTATTTCCAAAATAGTTTTGACTTCATGAACCCCATGGAAGTGTCTTAGGAACTTTAGGATCCTTGACCCCACTTGGAGAACCATTGTACAGAGCATTCATGTTAGCTGTTATTACCATTAAGAAGAAAGATTGTGTACAATGTTTGTGCAAAGAATTCGTAGACTAGATAAATGTGAACAGCAGATTCATTTAGGAAATACACTTGAAGACGTAAGAGATTATAGAGTTCTATTGTATTAAGTGATCTGTATTTAAAAATTAAACAAATAGAACAAGACCTAACAATTTACTTGTTTTTCGGGCTATAACAGGATGTCCCCTTGAAGCATAGAGGGATGACTCTATCCAGAAAAATGTACAACTCTTAAATGGATATAAGCCATATAATTAAGTAGTCCACAGAGTGTTTGTAGATGTGAGCTGTTCACTATTGTTTAAGTGTGTTACCTTTGTGTATCTAGTTTTATCAGACTAGATATACATGCCTTTACATGATATCCTCTGTGGCACCCAGGTCAAGGGGAAAGGAGTTATATATACTTACTGAACCATTAGTGATTACTATGCAGCTCATATTTTATGTGTTTTATATTTTATTTTATAAATTCTGTGTGCTTCAGTAACACAGACTAGGAAGAGTGATTTGGTGCTTGATAGAATTTTGAAGTTATATCTAGGTGGCACTTTTTCCCACACTTCTAAAAGAATTATTATTCTGCCCCTTCTAAATGCTCCCTCATTTACAATTATATTTATCTGAAAAGGAATATTCATCAAGGTAATCATATCCATTAGGTTTGTTATACCGGAACCACCATTAAAATTTAGAATTAACTTATTTGTATAGAACTTTGTATTTTACAGTAAACTTTTTTGATATATCATCTTTTCATTCAATACTCTTAAGAATCTTGTGAAATCTGAGCTCTTATCCTTATTTGACTGTCCTTCCTAAATGATCAAAGCCACAGAGCTGAGCATTGAGAAATAAGCCCTTAAATTAGATCTACTGATTTTTGTTTAGTCTAAAAACAAATATACCATAGTTACCTTCATTTTATATTAAAAATGTACAATTTATCTCTCTTCTCTATATAATAAAAATGTTAGAACCTTCCCCCAATACACTTTGTAATCAGACAAAGTCAAATGACATTGTGATACTACAGTACAAATGCTTGCAGCTCAGCCTCTGTTTGCCAGCAGAGGCTGCTCTTAGGTTAGTGATTACCTTGAGATTACAGTATATCAAGAATATTAAGCAGCTGAACGGAAGCTACATTATGATGTAATTATGCAGAAGTTAGATTTAAATTGAATAATAACCACTTGAGTGACTCTCACACATGTGTTAATCTCTACATCATCAGAAATTATGCTCTTTACAAAGATATCTCTGTAGCAGAGCAGAAAGTGACATTCCTGAAATGAAAACAGTTTGTGGCTTGCCGGGAGCGAAGGATTACTAATTTAGAAAATCAGAAAAAAATCTGAGTCTTATCATAATAGATTTATAAAGCCATATACTTATCCTTACCATAGAATTTCTTTGGTTTGCTAAAAAATTTTTGAAAAGTGCAAATCAGTCCACATCTGTTTAAACCAGTGTAAAAATATAAGTAATTGCACATATAGGAGAAACATATTGTTATAAATATTTTTAAAATAAAAAATATTTACTTGCTAATAAGCGAAGTGGATAAAACTGAGCAGTGATGTCAGATAGATTATTTTATATTTTTAACGGGTCCATAAGTGTACAACATTCATTTCACAAAGAACAATTGCAGAGTTTGAATTCTCTTGTGATAACTCAGATATATAAAATTAATTAAGCCAAATACTTTTAAAATGTACTTTAAAAGCATTTTATTTCGGGGCGCCTGGGTGGCTCAGTCGGTTAAGCGTCTGACTTCGGCTCGGGTCACGATCTCACAGTCTGTGAGTTCGAGCCCCGCGTCGGGCTCTGGGCTGACGGCTCAGAGCCTGAAGCCTGTTTCAGATTCTGTGTCTCCCTCTCTCTCTGCCCCTCCCCCATTCATGCTCTGTCTCTCTCTGTCTCAAAAATAAATAAAAAACGTTAAAAAAATAAAAAAAAATAAAAAAAATAAAAGCATTTTATTTTAGAAGATTTAAAATATCAGAGACCATTAGGCAACAGAGCTTTTATCTTCATTGTTAGAAATTTGAAGTTTTGAAAAAAGAAAAACTTCCTACAGTAATATGATTTTTTTTTGCAAATATGCACATTAAACCAAGAATTATTTTAAATACCATTTAAACCATCTTATTAACAATAGGTTATCTATAACAGTGATGTATTTTGGGGCTCAGCAAACTTTTTCTGGAAAGAGCCAGATGGTAAATATTTCAAGTTTTGAAGGCCATATGATTTCTGTTATAACTATTCAAATTTACCATTGTAGCACTCAAGTGACCACAGACCATATGTAAAGGAATGAATGTAGCTTTGTTCTAATAAAACTTTATTTACAAAACAGTTGGTGAAACATATCTGGATTGTGGTCAGTAGTTTACTATCTATATATACTATCTTACTGATCTATATTATAATATTACAAAAAACCAAAATGATTTGTAGCAAAATTTTTTTATTTCAACACCAGTTCTTAATTGTTTCATAGCATCTATTGGGCACAGGGCATTTATCATTCTATTTATGGTATAATTAGGTAAATATGTTTTATTATCTATATTTTTGCACCTAATACCATAGATTATATACTCTTGATATTCTTTTTTTTTTTTTGCATTCCTGTGTTACTACTCTTTTATAAGTAAAAATTATGAATAAAATTGTTTTAATCTTAAAATGTTACTCTAGGAAAATAGTCAAATATACATACTGTAGTTAAAACTACTAGAAATTATAGCTCTCATTTTATTTTTCTCTTTTTTTTTTGCAGCAATGTGGATTTCCCCATAGATTATCCAAGATTATTTTTGTTAATTTTTGTTATTTCATGCTAATATTTTTCAAATAATATATTAAAATTTCTTTATGAGTATTATGAGTATGGAATTTGTTTAAAATAGTTTTATATTAGACAGGTAATAGTAGAATTTCACTGCTAAGATATTCTTTAAGAATGTGGGTAAGTAAGTTATTTTGAACTTCTTCACAGAAGAGTTTTTTTTTTTTATTTATTTTTTAACATTTATTTATTTTTGAGACAGAGAGAGACAGAGCATGAACGGGGGAGGGGCAGAGAGAGAGGGAGACACAGAATCGGAAGCAGGCTCCAGGCTCTGGGCCATCAGCCCAGAGCCTGACGCGGGGCTCGAACTCACAGACCGTGAGATCGTGACCTGAGCTGAAGTCGGACGCTCAACCGACTGAGCCAACCAGGCGCCCCTCTTCACAGAAGAGTTTTAATTTTATTTTTGTTATTTTAAAAATGTATTGTTGAATTCATGTGGCTATTATAGGGATTAATTTTACTTAAGCTATTCTCAACATTGCTCAGCCAATTGAAAGACCTGACAATAACTGACAATATCAAACATTATTTAGAAGTCATCATAGTCCCAGTATTGTCTAACCAGTAGTAATAGGAATAATAATACAAATAATAAAAATTGGGAACAGCTATGTTTAACTTTATGATTGCCCCCTTGTGTACCTTGCAAAAGAGGAAATAGACCCTTAGAAAAGTTTTCTTACTTGTTTAGTCAATGTACCAAAACTATTGAGCTTTTTAGATACATTAGTCAAAGAACAAGTTATAGACTGCCCCAAAACTGAGATGGCATAGTTGGGATTCACAATACTCTGTACAACTCTTAGCAATCTGAGGCTAACAGATTCTCAGTTGGGAAATCATATGGGTCTCCAATAGAATTTGCCTTGGTTCAAAAATGTCTGACTTCTGAATCTGTACATAAATCCCATTTGTTTGTCATAGTGATCACTCCTTCTTTAAACATATATCTACTACTTGGCTATATACATTGGTATTAAAGATATAAATAAAATGGAAATCTACATATACATTTATAAGCACTTTTAAATATTGAGATATATGAAGTGCTCACTATCTTCCAAAAGATGTTTCTTAAATTTAATACATTTAAGTTCACTTTTATATAATAAGTACTTCTGAGTTTTTGTTGTTGTTTTTCATTTGTTAGTTTTTGTTTTTGTTTTATTTTAGAGAGAGAGAGCTCACCCAGGAGCTGGGAAGAGGGACAGAGAGAGAGAAAGAGAGAGAATCTTAAGCAGGCTTTACACTCAGCAAGGAGTCTGACTCAGGCATAGATCCCTTGACCGTGGGATCATGACCTAAACTGAAACCAAGAGTCGGATGCTCAAATGAATGAGCCACCTAGGCACCCCTATAATAAATACTTTTGAACCAACAAAATTGTAAGATGACCTTCTACAGGGTGTATACTAAGTCTTCTACGTATCATGTAAGAATTTATATATTTCTTACAAAGAGTTATTAGTTCAGAATCTAATATATTTGAAAAAAAGTGCATGTATTTTTCTACCACAAATATTAGTTCACAATAAAAATTTTAATCCTGAAGTTTTAAATTAATTTCATGTGAATTCAACTAATTGCAGGTCTGAAGAGTATAAATGTAATTTTATTTTAATACAAATTTAATTTCTTGAAAATTGCCCTTTGGTAAACTGAATGAAAGTTTTTTCCAAATTTTTAAGTGATTTACATAACCATCTTAAAACATTTCATATCCTTAATATGTAAAAATGTTTTCCTATATGAGGCATTAATATTTTAATCCTGACATTAAAATGAATGTTTTTCCATTAAGAAAAATAATGATGTCATTTATTCTCAGAGTGTCTCTGTACTTCCATTTTTTTTTTTTTTTAGTGAAAAAAACAATGTCACAAATAATTTGGAAGAGACTTTAGATCACAATTGGCTTTTCTGCCAAGAAATGAAAATACAATATTTAAATAATATTTAAATTTTAGTTTCCTGATGTGCCTTCAGGATACACATAAAGGATATTCATTTATTCAAAAATATGAAATTTTAATCTAAGAACCCCAAAATATGCATGCTAATAAAACATATGTTGAACAACACACCTTGATTTCACACTATGCATGCTCAAGTACAAGTGACTTGTGTCTACTGAAATGAAGCATGTTTTGGTCACATTCAAATGCTACTAGAAATATACATGGTACTTGGATCCATCAGAACTAACAGTGGTTGCATGTTTTCCTGGTTCATGGTGAGGTTGAGAGGCACCTGGCTCAGTCAGTTAAGCATCTGACTCTTGATTCTGGCTCAGGTCATGATCTCGCAGTCATTCTCTCCCCTCTCTCCCTTTGCCCCTACCCGACTTGTGCACACACATGCCTGTGCACTTTCTCTCTTTCTCCCTCTCAAAAAATAAAAATTAAAAAAACAAATTGATTCTCCAAACTCTTAAGGAGTATTCTGGTATTTTTTAAAACACAATGAATAGGGCATTTATATGTCAATCAATTTTCTAAGCATGTTATAAAAATGAATTTATTTAATCTTTTTGTTACATAGGTACCAGTATTATTTCCATTTTATGGATAAAGATACTTCAGGGAGATTGGTTAACTTGCCCAAGATCAAATCTAGACAGAGTATGTGCTCTTAATCACATAATTAATTCTGCTTTACATAAATGATCTTGAACTATCTGCCACCAAATTTTTATCAGAAGTCCAGTTGAGATTGTGAGACTGTGTGTGTGTGTGTGTGTGTGTGTGTGTGTGTGTGTGTGTGTTTGTGTTTATGTGGCACATGTGTGCTGTGTTGAGAAAGAGGAAACACCAGTTTGATGGATGTGGCTTCTACCCATATTTCAATACCAGTCAGTCTCACCTTTTTTTCCCTCTAGCATAGCTGAAGTATACAGCATATTTCATGGATTGGATAGTGCATAGCAGAGATATTACTCTCTTAACAAGCATTTTACTCTCAGGGGTGAAAAGTGGATGTAGTTAGAAATTGATCTCCCCTTATCCATTTCTTCCCAGGTGAAGCACACCTCCCTTGTAATCTTTGCCCATTTCAATGCACATCTGTTTTCTATATCTAGAATTTATTCCTGAATCAAACCATATATTTGGATAGCATTAATAATTATGTTTATACTAACTCTGCACTCCCTCCTCATGTTGAAATATTGAAAGATATCTTAAGAAACAATTATATAAAACTCAGTATTATATTTATTGAAAGGAGATTGTAGGGGATGCATTCCTGTATGATTTAGCCTCACCTAAAGAGAGATGTCTGAATCATAAGTGCCAACAAATCTATTGCTTTCCTCAAATAATTGATGTTTATATTTTATAAATAATGTAAACTGTGAGGCAGATCATGTTTCATTTTGTGTTTTGACTACTATGGCATGATATTTAAAATTTGCAACCTTTTTTTAAATAACTTCATAAACCTAATGACCTGCACAAGTCTGATCTAGCTTTCACTTGATCTATATCTACATTTTCCCTTAGTCCTTAATTTTCAGTGATTTAATTATAGGTATTTGAAAGGTAACCTTAATTTTCTAATGCAACAGTGTAAAATAAATAGAATAAGGAAAAGGATAAGGAAAAAAATAAATATAGTAGACAAAACAGCCCCTCAAAGTCAGAAAATTAGATATAGGGTGCTTTAATAGGCATAAGAGGGGGAGTCCAGAAACAGACAATAACTGGATGTGTAAGTTAGCAGTCAGACAGTCAGCTTCAAATGTCTGTCAGTTGACTCCTGAAAGATTGGAGTATGGGGTAGAGTACTAAGACAAGCATTTACGTGTGTAATGGCACCAAAGCTTAAAAGCTAGCACATAAACTAACCTAAGGACTAGATGGGAACCCCCAGAATCATTGTTGATAACTCTTTCACCCTTACCCTCTACTTTTAAGTCATCAAGTCTAGTTGAATCTTTCTGGAAAACCTTTTCATACTATTTTCTTTATGGCAATTTCCTGTGGCACCAGGCTCATCCGGAATTCTGCAAAGAGCTTATATTTAGTCTTTCTCTTTCTCTTTTGTCTTGCCTAATAGAATCTAAATCTTCATATCTCAGCCAGAGTTGTCTTTAAAAAATTGGCAAATACATGTCTCTACCATGCTCTATCCCTTCATGATTTCCAATTTCCATAAAGATAAAGTCTGGGGCTGATTTGCCCCCTTGTTTTCTACTCCCTGCCTACTCTTCTAAATTCTTACTTCATACCAATTTCCTTGTTCTGTACGAGTGAGTTACACTCACCTGCTTCAGATTGCTAGAATGCATTTCCTTCTCACCTTAGGTCTATTAATAGCATATAGTGCTCTTCTTCCTTCATTCCTTCCCCTCCCTGCTTCCCTCCCTCCGTCCTTCCTTCCCTTCTTTCTTTCTCTCTCCTCTTTCTTTCTTTCTTTCTTTCTTTCTTTCTTTCTTTCTTTCTTTCTTTCCTCTCTTTCTTGTCTGCTGTCTTCTTTCTCCCCCTAGGTCTATCTAGTTAATTCTTTCTCATCTTTTGGATCTCATCTTCCACACCACTTCCTTAGCATTAAATTCTCCCTTCACCTCTCAACCTAGGTCAGAGCCCTAACTATATGTTGTCAGCACATCCTATACTCCTACTTGTATTGGTCATGTCTATATCTGCAGTACCTAGCATTCTCAGCATAGTCATTCCTCTATAAGTCATTGTTTAGTGAGGGAATTAATGACAAGCAGCAAAAATAGTGTCGTACTTACTTTCATTAGATTGAACTAAACATCTTAAATTCTTCCTGGCTAAGGTCAGAAATGGCCTTGGCAGCTGAGTCAGGCTAAGCGGGTAACCAGAATTTTCATGATTCCAGAGCTATGGGGGGAGGCTTGATAGACTGTTTTTATATCCACAGTGAGACTCCAATCAGCAGCTTTTCAGTTAGAAGCTTTTGCACAGCTGATGTCTTTCATGGTATACAAATGTAGGTTCCTCCTGAAATCTTGAATGCTGTTTTGCTTTGAAAATTATTCCTGGGAGCCCTTTATTTATTTTTTTTAAATTTTTTTAAGGTTTATTTATTTTTGAGATAGAGAGAGACAGAGCATGAACGGGGGAGGGGCAGATAGAGAGGGAGACACAGAATCGGAAGCAGGCTCCCCTGAGCTGAAGTCAGATGCCCAACCAAACTGAGCCACCGAGCCACCCAGGCGCCCCGGGGAGCCCTTTAAATAAGAAAGAGAGAAAGAGAGAGAGAGAGAGAGAGAATGAATCTTGGTCATTAAGTATCCAGACAACCTTATGATCACCATTTTGTCCTCACCTTCATTACTTCATTTTGAAGATTAATCTATGAAATCCTTTGGTTTTGTTGGATCAGAAACTAGTGAGAAAGTTTCATCTTTAAAGATCATTATGGGTGGGTGGGGTGGGTGTCCTGTATTTCTTTCTTTGGTATATTTTACACTAATTCATGAAATAAGATCAGGACTCCATTCCTTGATTGGTTCAATGAATGAGGCAACCTGTTGATTTCATTTTGCCATGTGCCTTTTAATTTGAATTAGAAAATACACCCTCAGAGACACCAAAAGATAGAAATGAAAAATTTTATTTAGTTAATTTGAGTGAACTTTACAATATTTATTTTCAATTAAAAAATTGAACTACTTAGGGGTACCTGGGTGACTCAGTCGGGTAAGCGTCCACCTTCGGCTCAGGTCATGATATCACAGTTGGTGAGTTGAACCCCGCATCACTCTCTGTGCTGACAGCTCAGAGCCTGGAGCCTGCTTAGGATTCTGTGTCTTCCTTTCTCTGTGCCCCTCCCCTGCTCACACTCTGTCTCTCTCTGTCTCTCTCTGTCTCTCTCTCAAAAATAATTATACATTAAAATTTTTTTTAATTTGAACTATTAGTTGATATGATTACTATTAAAACTGCCACTCAATTTATAAATATATACATAGTAGTATAATTTATAATTTATAAAATAATATAGTTTATATTGTATAGTATTATAAGATAATACACACACACATACTAGATGTCTGCCACCATGGAAACAAAGTATAAATAACATAATTGAAATTTGAATTATTAATTATTATTATAATATAGTTCTCATTTTTAAAGTTTTACATTATTTTCTATCCATTGCCAATATTAAAATTTGAGATTTATTCCAGCATTTTTGAAATTGTGCTCTGACCCACTTCCAAGAATAGGAATGACCAGATGCCACCATTTCACTTGATAAGAAAATTATTTATGCTTCTATTTTTGAATGGATACTTACATAATCAAATTACAAGAAAGTATAACATAGTAGTTATGATTTGTTATTTATAGTTTGTTTTTCGTTCTGGTTTTGCTACCCTAAACAGTCTAAGTAATGGGAGAGGCAAATTTTATACTGCCAATTATACACACACACACACACACACACACACACACACACACACACATTTTTAGGTATTTGGAATACCTAGAATTTATATTATTGGAACCAGAAATGCAACTCAGTTACACAATCCTTTATGTTGTTCATTTTGACAAATATCTTTTTGCAATGAATAGTCCTGTACCTAAGTAAGTAGGTGATTCTAAACGTAATTTATACTTCTCTTTATGATTCTGAGTCCCATTTCTTTTCTAAACACAATCTCTTTATATATATATATTCCAAAATGTATTCTATGCCATATCTTTTGAGTTTCACTGCCATAATTGTTTCTTCCATTGGTAGCAGTAGTAATTTATTCTTATTCTTTTATTCCTAAATGTGGTTGTGTCTCTCTCTTTCTAAATTAATACCTTATCTAGGCTCTCTACTATCTTGTAGTAGTAATAAAACTCTACCTTTCTCCTTGAATGTAAATGTTGCTTCCCCACCCAGATACCA
This sequence comes from Panthera tigris, assembly GCF_018350195.1. Classification (NCBI taxonomy): domain Eukaryota; kingdom Metazoa; phylum Chordata; class Mammalia; order Carnivora; family Felidae; genus Panthera; species Panthera tigris. Next base: position 99,344,719 of record NC_056668.1, on the reverse strand, counting down.
CCCAGTAGGCCTCGTGTCTTCTTCAAACAATTCAAGGTCTCTCCTATTCTCCTTCATTTATAGCTCCTCTGCCTGCCCTCATGCTGAATTTTGAATGTCAATAACAAAATCTGGAAATAGATATTTTTACACAGTACAGTTTATTCTGTACAACAGCACAATCTCCAAAGTATTTCACAGAAATTATTATAAGCAGAAAGTGGACAAAGCTATCACTGAATTCTTCTATATGCTCTTACTGATTTGAAAGCAAATTATAAATTGTACATTGTGAAAATCAGGGAAGTCGGGTACAAGGACTACGAGCCTTCAACATGTAGAAAAGATGATAAACTGACATAGTTCTTATTGTTTGAAGGCTTATGTTAATTGTGTTTTATAACGTTAAAAGATGTTTGAAATAAATATGGAGACTTCACTAAATTATGTGGAAACCTTTCCTTCTTTTGCATTTAATATAATTATTGGACTCCCTATTTTTGACGTTAAGGTGTTTTTACCACTCTGCCCCCGCCACCCGGCTTCCGGCAGTTCTGATTGAGAAGAGAGTTTTTGGTAACCTATTAACTTGTTTTTTCATTCCTTGGAGAAGGATTATGTGCCTATTCCATGGAATTTGTATTCCAATTTAGTTATGACCCTACCATATTTGGAGAGTCCTTAGAGGATAGGTATTCCAAAGTGGTGCTATAGGAAGAAAAATAGTAGTATTGATAGAAGCCATAAAGCTAGGATGGAAAGCTCTTTTAAATTAAGTTCCAGATGTAAGAGATTTAGAAATATGATGATATATTCAATACCAATATCTTGAAAGATGTTGTAGATACATTTAATGAGGATTAAATCAACAAGAGAAGTATAGAAAAAGAAGATCACTTTTTCTTTGAGCTTCTGGGAATATCCACATTTGGGAGGTTAGTGAGGAGAGAGTGTACAGTAAAGGGCCAGAAAGTTAATGACTGGTCAGATAAAAGGAGTTCTAAGAACATGCAGTTAGGCAAAAAAGATCTTTTTTCAAGAATGAAGAGTTGGTCAGTGGTAGCAAACACTGTAGTAGGATTTACAAGAGTTAAAACCTAAAAGCACACTTGATTGGTCAAGAGAAAAGTAACTTGAGATTTGAAGTGCATGTTCATATACTTGTGGGTAAATAAGCCAAACTGAGATTAAAAGGACGAGGTTATAATAAAATAAAAGTAGTTGGCACAGAGCACTAAATTAAGAATTTTATGGAGAAAAGAAGTTCCTATTTTTGCCTTCAAATACTAAGTATCTCATCAGCCCTCTCACCTGCATTCGGCCCACCAATTTTTCTTTTCTTGTCTTTTTCTTCTTTCATTTCAACAGTGAATCTGATTAAGGAACTGGGTTTGGGTGGAGTACAAAGCTCATTTTGAGGAATAGTGTAAAATTATAAAAATACAGCTGATCAATTCAGGAGAGTTTTAAGTGTCAGACTAGTGAGACTATTTGGTAAATGATGTGCTGTCAACAAAGCAATGTGGTAGTGCATTGTTTTTAAAAGATTAACTTGAAATAATATATGAAAGAGAAATAAGAGAAGAATCAATCTATTTAAGACGTTTCTTCAACATTGAACTCAAGGTATCACACAAGTCCTACGCTTTTAATGCTGGTGGTAGCAGTACTGAAAAGAGGTGAAGGATAGGATGACAATATATGTTCCTTGCAAGTAGATTTTAAGGAACTTTACCTTTGATGTGAAGGCAAGTGGAACAATGATCTAAACATTAACACTGGTTGACTATATTAAGTAAATGAAAAGAGAGGAGAGCAAGGTGATGAATTACATTTTTTGTCTTGATAGGGTTTGTGGTAGAATATTCAGGGAGACCTCAGTTTTGGGGAATAAACATTGGCAAGGAAGGGCCTAAGTGTGTAGTAAGACAAGCATTTTAAAATATGAACGTTGGGATTGAAAGTCAGGAAAGAGATTTCTTTGATACCTCTTTTTCTTAGGCCAAATGGTAGAACAAGGGATAAGTATGATTAAAGTAGTTGGTTGGGTTTGGGAGGATATTATCTGTGAAAGTTCATGCTGAGAGTTGCTATTAAAGTATGTGTGAATTGGGGATTTAAAAAGATATGGGCGTGTGTACATTTTGGCATTGCTTTCTTGGGAGTATGTATGCTAGGGAATAAAATAAATGTGTGAATTGAATAATGTTTTGCAATAGTGAGCTCCCAGTATAAGATGAATGCTATGCCTTTTTTCTTAAGGGGGAATTTGGCTTCATCTACTTAAATCTTTAACCAACAATAATTCATGACCTGGAAGCAGAGAAAAGGCAATAAACTCTGGGGATGGGTGCAGTAGTGGAAACAAAGGTTATGATGAGTTCTGGTCAATTATCATTAGAGATTAAAGAACTGAATAAATTGACAGGGTTGAGTGAGAGGAGTTCACACTGAAAAGAAAAAGAAAAAATTAGTGAACCTGAAAGAAAGAAAAGGTAAATGGTTTATCATAATGGAAAGAAAGCACCTACTTTGAGATTTTGAAGGTAGAGAAGTGGGATGTGTAGAGGTAGATGTATGTGATGTTTTGAAGATAGAGCTGTGTGATGCTCCTACTGATGAAAGTATGATGTGGAGCTTGAAGAACATATCAGATGTTAAGGAACAAAGTCACTAGGTAGAAAATAGATTGGCAATAGGAAAAATGGAATTGAAAAGATGATGGGAAACATGGAAAAAGGAGAAAAATGATCCAGGTGTTCATTTTGTTTTAGCTATAGGAGTCACATTTCTGTGGGATTCCAGTGTTTGGTAGTTGGGAAGGTTACAAAATCCCTTAAAGGATCACAAGTACCTGACCTGAATGTGAGGCCTCAGAGAGAGGCTGAGCTTTCAAAATTGCAAGAACACAAATGTATAAGGAGTATTATAGGTTTAAATCAGATGAAACAAACAGGGTGAAAGTGAAGAAGTTAGTGTTTTGTATTTTGGGAATTCACCTTTTCCATCTCCATCCCCTTTAGTAATATGTCTCCTAAATGATATTGGAAGCCACTGGGAAGAAGAGTTTAAAAAATCATTTTACATTCATGTTTTCTTGTTCTAAGTATGTCTATGTATCCAATCAAGCCAATTTGCACATATTTATTGAGAAAGGATAATTTTTAAATTTAGAAATAAAAGACATTTATATGCATGTATATCATTATTCAATAATAATTTATCACCTGATTATCCCTACTACATGCATATCCACCTACTTTAAATATACTCTGTACTTTTAATTTTACCATTTTCCCTTCCTCAGACATTTCCTTTGTCTAACCCTGAGCATGAGCAACCTGCCCATGCTGTTTCTCTGCTTGATAGGTCCTCTCCAACCTGCCTGCCTCCTATCCAAAATGTTCAAGTCATAGATGCCATTTATGAAAGGTTTTTTCTCCCACTTTCTTCTGAATTCTTCATCCGAACACGTGTGATGTTTCCCTCCCTTGATCCCCACTAGCATTTTTTACTTTATTTCAGAAAGGGGGGGGGGTGGGCACAGGGGAGAAGCATAAAGAGAGAGAGAGAGAGAGAGAGAGAGAGAGAGAGAGAGAGAGAGACTTAAGCAGATGCAGGGCTCAATTCAGTGACCTTGGGATCGTGATCTGAGCTGAAATCAAGAGTTGGATGCTCAACCCACTGAGCCACCCAGGAACTCCAGCCCACTAGCATTTTTTAATGTTTTATACTTAACATATCCTTTGTTTCTTGTACTTACTATTTCTTGATTTTTGTGCACTTTTCTTTGTTGCATACTAAATTGCAAACATTCATCTTTGTGTTCTCCCAAGTGCTTGGCATGGAATTTTATAAATAAGCTCCCATATTTGTTTGAAGATTTGCTGTTATACTGACTATAATTTTTCAGTTGAGCCTATGTCTCCTTTTCATTTAATTCAACTATATCATCTTTCAGGTTATATCACATATTCTGAATCTATTGATATAATGTCATTCATTTTCTTTATATGTCTGCTTAGTTCAGGGAATGAGGTTTTAAATACACTAAAGATAGTCTTTATTCTTGATGATAGTTACATTAACTCACTGGTGAATTTACTTTTAAATTTGTCTACTGCCTGTGGTGATATGTGATAAAAAGAATTGCAGTAACAATCATAATTGTCATTTGCTTCCCAGAATCTGGAGTACCACCCTTTTAAATGATCTCAAAGACCTATACGTCTCTTCCAACAAATAGAAATATTGTGTAAATTACAAACATCTAAAAGTAGTTCGTAGAATGTTTAAAAAGGAGAATGTGTTCTTATTAAAGAATGTCATAAAGGATTGCAATCTAATTATATAGTGAGTTTTAAAAATCACTGGAAGTATCAATTACAAAAAGGTAAATGGTGGTCCTACAATAAAGTAGTTACTGGAAAATACTGCAACAAAGAAACTCTTTTCACCTAAAAAAAATGTATTTCTAGAAGAAAGATGTAGTAATAATTTATATCATTGTAATAAAATCTTGAAAAAAATCCTGGTTATAAATTCCAAGAAAAACACAAAGAGATGTTAATATTTGAGATTATTAAAGCAAAATAAGCACACACATTTGATATTATATCAAGATGTCATCTATGTCAAGTTAAATGTTGAGCAATTTACTCATGTGATACTAGACTAACTTGTGTTTCTGTAATTTATTTTTCCACATGTTCTCAAACCTAACTAGCCTGGAGGTCTCTTTCATGGAGTTGTTAGCAAAATATGAGGCCCCCATATAGGAGATTGCTATTGTTACCAATCTTCATTTTTCAAATGAGAGTAACTAAGCAACCCTGAGCAAGTTATATTACAGGTTGAGTTTTCCAGGATGCAGATTCTGAGATGAAGCTTCGGGTGCAAGATATCTATTAAGAATAGTTCCTGAAATTGACATCTGTGGAAGAGAATAAAAAAGGAAAATCAAGCAGAGAAAGAAGCTCAGCTGTGATGCAGGCTGGACAGTCTCAGCAGACCCCACAGGGAGCTCTGGAGCTAAAATGGACCTGTCAGAATTGTTCCAGGTTGGGCTGAAGTTAAAACGGTTCCATGTTTATAGCCCTGCCTCCAATAGTTCATTCATGTAGCCTCCAGGAAGGGTATGGCCTTGGGAGAGGTGGGTCTGCAACTAAATTAGTCCTGTAAGTGCTGACAGCCAAAGACTTTCTGCCAATGATATTTCTAATATCTGGGCAGCAAATCCTTCCTTGGCAGTGTACCTGGGCAGAACACATCCATATCCATGACAAGGTTGCTTGACCAAGATCACAAAGTACTGGAAGAACCTAGATTAAGACTAATCATATTTATATCCAAAGCCTATATTCTTAACCACTATGTTCCAAATCCCTTTTCTCCCTCTCCTCTACAGATCCTGAAACCCCCCACTAGGCTGAAAGTCTTTATCCTCAGTCTAGCTGTTGCTTTTGTTGACAATACTATACCACATCATTCACATCTCAGGACTGTAGACAGATAATTATCCTCAGATTTGTGAGACCACCCGATTGAGCTTCCTTAAACTTTCAGTTTAAGAGCACTGGTGTGTGTGAGTGTACGTGTGTGTGTGTGTGTGTGTGCACGCGCACGCCCTTCTGTACCCATATCAAGCATTTATTAGGTAACTACTATTTTCCAGCAACTTGAAAGCCCTAGTTTGCAAATAAAATGAAAAGGGATAGAATGGTCTTGATTCACAGAATTTTCATGTCATTGGTTCTTTAAATTGATCACAGTTCCCTAGTTTCTAGGAAACTGGGACTAAGACCACAGATTCTATGCTTCCCCGCTTCTACTCTCAGAATCATTTGTTCTCTCCCTGGCATCCACCAACATTGTCAGACCATGCATCTGGGATCTCTGTCTTAAGAGTGGTTTCTTTCTTAGTGTTTTTATGCTGCAGTAATGAAGAGTCATTGATTTTTGTTCCTGAATTTTTGGTGGTGTGCTTCATCCACTATAGGGCTCTACTATCTTTCACACAGGACTCACAGGTGTTTGTGTAAATAAAATCCTGTTTGGTCATAGTGCCCCATGAGTCTTGGACTTGCCAAGAGTTTTGGTGTGTTCTCAAAGTTCTTAGGAGAACTTTGAGACCATAGATATGTGGATATGGAGAAGTGAATGTGGTGGAACATTATAATTATTACAAGACAGATGTTTCTATTGTGTTGCCAGTTGGTTACTTTGAATTTTCACTTGTATTTTTGAAATTTCACGATGGATGAAAATATACTGTAGAGGTAATGCCAGGAGAAAATAGTCTTTCCTGGCACTTTCCTTCACCTTGGTGTATCTATCAACCATGGAGTCTGGCTATTCAGCTTGCAGGCTCAGAACTCAAATGTGTCAAAAATCCTAGAAGCAAAATATCTTTCATGAATGTCATTCCAATTTGGCTAACACACCATTTCTCAACTTCTATTTTCTCTTCACTACTATATACCCTATATAAACCATCACTTTTCCCATCTTTTTTTACTGGTAGGGGTAGACATGTTAAAGATTCTGGCCAATGTCTGCTAAGGAATTGCTGGGAAAACTTTCTCTTCCCTTTTAAAATAGCCAAATACTACGGACATATACCCTTCCTCTTAATTCTTGCCTTGAATACTGACACGATGCCTTGAGTTGAGGTTACTGTCTTATGATCATAAGATGGATAAATTAATCTCCAAGATTCTGGTCCTGGCATTTGCAAGCCTGAAACGAACAACAGCAGCTGGCTATCTTCAGTTTTCTTGTTATGAGAGAAAAATTAACTCCTATGTTGTAGCCACTGTTGGTCTGGTATTCTGTTACTTTTGGGTGAAAATATGCTTGTTACAAGCAATTGGATATAAATTCAAAATGGCACTTTAGAAATTTATAGTGATAAACTTAACTATCAAACCTATAAAAATACTTATTTCAACATATTGAGCTATATCCTTGTAGGTGGGGAAACCAAATTATTAATTGCCTGGCAAATATGGGTTCTGAACAAATGGAGTACACTATAAGAAAAGAATGTGTAAAGACAACAGACTCGGATAACCTCATCTACCGTTAACACAGTAGGAATACATTTGCCTATGGAGTGAAACACTCCAAGTCCATTGCATAGAACTCTGTTTACTCTGAAGGATACTAGGATGAGCCCTGAAAAATCTCCCACTGTGACTCTTTTTCTAACCTGATTTCAGCACTTAACCAACTGCATGGCCTTGGGCAGTTTCCTTTTCCTACGTGCCTCAGTTTTAATACAGTAACAATCATATTTATTTCATTGAGTTTGTGTGAAAATTAAATGAAAGATAATCTAAAGAATTTAGAATACTTCCTGGAATGTAATAAGTGCTCAATGATTTTAGATTTATTTAATGTCTAGCTAATTCTGCTTCTTAAAACCACATGCTTTCTCTATATTTTAACATATTCAGTCAAGATAGAATCAGATCTTGTGACCTCAGATCCTTTCTGCTTTTTAAAGGTGGCTCATGTACTTTTGCTCTGATTAATTATGCATTCATATGCATAAAAGAGGGGAATATTTTCTTTTTCCTTAAAACTATCTTTCAGTTTAAAATATGGATAAATATACACACTTTTGAGAAAAAAATGGAAAAATTATTATTCAGACACCTGCATACAGATATATTCCCTTGTAAATTTTGGTATGATCTAGTATAGACTGTAGGTCATGAAGTCAGGAGGCAGAGGCTTATTATGTTCATAGTAGTTCAGAAATTCTTCTGAGTTGAAAAGAAACTGTCTAAGCTCACTATTCAGTTTGTTGCAAAGTACTCCCTACCCAGCATTCTTTCTCTCCTGTCTAGTACCGCTCAGGTGTTCTGAGATTACCCTCTGACAATTCATGAGGTTTCTGAGTGCTTTTAAAAATATCCCACAAAACTTTTAAATGAAATAATGAGGCCAGTTAAGAATTTTGAGAAGCCTCCAAGTGAAAAATCCTGTGAATAGGTGTCACAAATTGAGCCAAAAGGGGTTTCAGCTGCATTGTGAAGAAAACTAACAGATTACCAACCTCATGCTTCAAATTAATGAAAGCTCATTCAGAAAAATAGGTGACAATCTGCCAAGACTAAATACAGAACTAACTTGCAACCTTACTATCACAAAGGTTTCATATTTAAAAATCTAAAATTTTAACTGAAGAAGACAGAATAACACAGGTAATGACTGATGGCTAATGCTGAGATTCCATTGGACATTAAAGGTGATATTATTTTGTTTAGTTGTGAAATTCATATTCATCTTTTTCCAAAGAGTCTATTTATTCTTCATATTAATATTGAATGACAAGAATGACATAACTGATTTTTTTTGCAATACACCAGATTTTTAAATCATTCTTAAAGCACTTTTAAAATCCTTTAAATTCCTGAAAATGCTTTCCAAATAAACCAACTATCCCACTGAAATATGGAGTCATTTTATAATTGTGAGGGAAATATTTCACCATAACACACGTGTTCCTGATAACTCCCTTTTAAATTTAAGGGAAGGGTCCATATCTGAGCGTTGTTATCTTTGGTGAAAGATAATGACCATATACAAGGATGGTAATGATGATGATAGTATTTGCTGCAATAATACAATAGCTACCAATACTTCATCACTTTCATTGATCCAGAAAATATACTAAGTAGTTAACATATGTTTTTAAAAATTATTTAAGTAATAATTGAGGTGATTTTCTAATCTGCATTTTCTAGATGAGAAATTGAAGCTTAGTAAAGTTAAATTACTGAATATAATTTAGGCAGGAAACTAATTTGAAATCAGCTTTCATTTTCCAAAATCTGTGCATTGAGCCAGTAACAATATACTTTATTGTGTATATTATATGAATGAACAATTAAGTGCATGAGGTAGGTTTGTATTTATTTATTTTTTTTTAATGTTGATTTATTTTCAAGAGACAGAGACACAGAGACAGAGAGAGACAGACTGTGAGCAAGGGAGGAGCAGAGAGAGGCAGACACAGAATCTGAAGCAGGCTCCAGGCTCTGAACTGTCAGCACAGAGCCTGACACAGGGCTTGAACCCAGCAACCGGGAGATCATGACTTGAGCCGAAGTTGGACACTTAACCGACTGAGTCACCCAGGCGCCCCCCACCTTTTTTTAAAAAAAAAAAATTTAATGGAGATGGGTTTTTAAAACTTTACTTTTTCATGCTAATTATAGAAATGGCAGTTAAAATTATAATTAGAAAAACTGCTTCCATTAGCCAATTTCATATTATTGAAACTTGAATATATGTTAGAAGTATCTTATATTTTCCAGAATAAAATATATTTCATCTTACAGTTTGCTTCTCACCATTTCTCTCTACTTTCATTCATGTTCCTCAAGACCATCTAAATATGAACTGACATGAAGTTCTTTCAAACTGTGTCATTTATCCCTCTCAATCTTGAGAAGTAACTTTTGTAATCTCCATTTTATACGGATTATATATACTTTTCAGAATTTAATTATGTGTCTAAGTGAAAACTCCACTATAACTTCCTGTGGTGGAAATGATAGAGATGTCAGAGTTCGGGAGTCTGACCTTAGAGAGAATTTGGTAAGACATGGACAGATTTTCAAGTTACCATTAAAGGTTTTGCTATTGCAAATTATGTGCCTCTGTCTCTCTAGGCTGTGGTAGTAATTTTCCTAACTATTTGCCATTCATTTGCTAAACGAATTACCACAAATTGTAGGCTTTTCACTATGGTCATATTCCATTTAAGAAACTAATGTATGTATTGCTTAGGATAGGATAGGTAAGAGTGTGCTGAAGAATGAAAGAAAACCCAATATACCAATGACTTAACACTTACATTTTTTTTTAACATTTATTTATTTTTGAGAGACAGGGTGAGACAGAGCACGAGTCAGGGAGGGGCAGAGACAGAGGGAGACAGAATCCCAAGTAGGCTCCAGGCTCCGAGCTGTCAGCACAGAGCCTGACGCGGGCCCGAACCCACAGACTGTGAGATCATGACTTGAGCCAAAGTACGCCTAAACCGACTGAGCCACCCTGGCGCCCTGGGTGTTTATTCTCATTAAGGCATTATCTGTCATGCCAGGTTTCTCTGCAGGGTGTCTCCCCTCTAAGTATTGATTCATGGATTTAAGCTGTTTACATGTTTTAGCCATGCTGTCGGAAGAACATGGATTCCAAGGCCACCTTGGCAGAAGAGTGGGCCATAAAATTGGATGGGATATTTTATATGGCTAAAGTAGTGAGTTTTTTATATCTCTTCTGTCTGTATTACGTCAGTAATCATGTGACCAACATGATTGCAGGGGTGATTGGAAATCTGGAGGAGCACATGAGAACAGTTTTTTATTGAACGTCCAATTGAATTTAAAAATGTGATGAAACCCATAAAAACTGTACTGTTAAGATAAGTAGAACAGTGTTAGCACTGGGTGTTGTATGTAAGCGATGAATCACGGGAATCTACCCCCAAAACCAAGAGCACACTGTATACACTGTATGTTAGCCAACTTGACAATAAATTATATTAAAAAAAAAAAAGATAACCACAACTGTTTGGGATCAGAAAATCTCTGAGATCCATTCAGTGATACTTCATAGTGTATATCAAAGTACATAATAATTATCAATAATAATTGGTGTCGCTTAGAAGCTACAATTATAAGATTAGTCCTTATTAAACTGGTTTTGTAAAATTGTAATTTTATTCTCAGAAGAGAGGGATTAAGGTGGTATATAGTAAAAGAGGCATTACAAAGTTGGGGGAGCTGGGCTATAGGTGTAGATCTAACTGATCTAATCTGACACATCATGTAACCTCTTCCCGCCTCATTGCTCTCATGTATAAAATGACAAGGGTAGCTGATGCGTTGTCTAGGTGTTCTTCTAGAGCCTAGAATTCTATGGCTTTAGCTATCCCAGAGGACAGTACAACAGCAGTCACAGGCATAAAATCTGATGTCAGAATTTCTTGGTTTTAATCCTGGTCTAGCATTTATTAGCACTGTGAATTAAACAAATCTTCTGTGCACTTCAGTTTTCACATCCACAGAATGTAGCTTCACATATCTCTTGAGAGGATTAAATGACTTAATACATGGAAATTAATATGCTTAGAACATTATATTGAATACATCTTAACTATTATTATCATTTGAGAAAACCTCTGAAAGAAAACTTGGTAGCTTGTCAGAAGACACATAGCTATTTGGGAGCAAAACTGGAATATAATTCTTGATCTTAGTTCTTTCCATTTCTGCTAGGCAACACCATAACTAAAAGTTCTAAATATTTCTATAAAGTCATTGCTTCATAAATGATTTTTTTCTATACAAGATACTGAAAAGGAAAATATAATCATCTCTATCTATAGGAAAATGTTTACAAGTTTTCCTGAAAAATGTATTTCTAATAGGAAAAAATGTTGAAAGCTTTTGAAAAAATATTATTGGATACTTAGCAACAGCAGCAACTTATTTCAGACCTAACCTAAAATTATTTTGAAAATGAGATTTAAAAATGTGAAATACCCAATCCTGTACATGATTGCCTACCAGGCAATTACAGAGACTAAATAACAAGATATTTTCTGATTGTGAACATTCCTTTGATTATTAAAAAAAAAAACTTAGTGTTTTAGCAATATTTATTTCACTTGCTTAACTGATTTAAAATGTTTCTAATAACTTGTCATACTTTAAAATAAGAATGAATACAGTATTTATTTTACAGAACTTAAAGAGGAAAACATTTATTTAGTGACAGCTCCTTATCACATGTTCAAGTTTAATTTTCACAGCCACACTCAGGGAAGGGTATTATTATCCTCTGGTTCAGATGAGGCAAAGAGGCTCACACAGCCTGTGTGTGGCCGGTCCAGGATTTATTCAAGCCCAGATGTCAAATCCTGAGTTTATTCTGCTGAATATCAGCATCTCATTCACTGTCCAAAATAACTGGGGTTCAGTTGCATAAAAGAGGCACTCTATGATGAATCTGAAAGGGTGTTGAGTCTGTAGTTAGAGGATTTGGCTTTGAGGCTTAGATTTTTCTCTCAGTGCCCTCCAACTCCCCTGAAATTTTCCCAGAAAGAGAATGATTGTTCTTCAGACAAGAGTATATCAGTAGCTATATTTGGAAATTGTAAAATGTCATGCCAATAATGTTAATTCTATTGTCATTATATAAATAGAAATAAATATGAATTTTCTCCACAAAGACATTTGACATAATATACTTAAGATGATCAAAGTTACTGTGTAATTATTAAATTCCATAGCTTCTTTATTATCAGTATGTTTAATTTCTCTGTGGCCTTTGACCTTTATTTACTTATTTATTTATTTTAAAGGTTATTTGTTTATTTTGAGAGAGAGAGAGAGAGAGAGCATGCATGCGTGGGGGAGGGACAGACAGAGAGGGAGAGTGAGAATCCCAGGAAGGCTCCGCACTGTTAGCATGGAGTCCAACTTAGGGCTTGAACTCATGAACCATGAGATCATGACCTGAACCATAACCAAGAGTTGGGTGTTTAACCAACTGAGCTTATTTGCTCGTTAAAATAAATTTCCTTGGCTTTATTGAGACAATATTGACATTACATGTAAGTTTAAGGTGTACATGTGATGATTAGATACACATAATTGCAAAATGATTACACAGTAAGGTTAGTTAACATCCCTATACCTTTAAATACAATTGTGTGGGGCTCCTGGGTGGCTCAGTCGGTTAAGCGTCTGACTTCGGCTCAGGTCATGATCTCACGTCTCTTGAGTTCGAGCCCCGCATCGGGCTCTGTGCTGACAGCTCAGAGCCTGGAGCTTGTTTCAGATTCTGTGTCTCCCTCTCTCTCTCTGACCCTCCCCCATTCATCCTCTGTCTCTCTCTGTCTCAAAAGTAAATAAACGTTAAAAAAAATTAAAAAAAAATAAATATAATTGTGTGTGTGAGTGTGTGAGTGTGTGTGTGTGTGTGTGTGCGTGTGTGAGTGTGGTAACATTTAAGATCTACTCTCTTAAAAACTTTCAAGTATATAATACAGTATTATTAATTACAGCCACTATGCTGTGCATCAGATCCCCAGACCTTATTTAGCTTATAGCTGGGAATTTATTTACTTCTCAAAACTCTTTTGTAGTGACTTCCCGATGTCCTTCTTTCTTTGTTCCTCTTCTGAGCACCCCTGACCCCTGTCTTCCCTTCTCAATCTCCTGCACCATTCTTACACCCTTGCCTGCCAGCAGGAGCCTTGGCTGGGACTTCCAGGTCATCTGTCCTATCCTATCTTCACTGTGGTCATATTTGGTTGAGTGTTTGGTCTCCTCTTTCAATGTCTCTGACAGTCTCTGGCCAATGACTAAGATGTGCGCTTTTGACTTTAACCTCTCTTTTAAATACCAGACCTCTGTTTTCAACTGACTTTTCTTTTCTTTTTTTAATTTTTTAAGTATATTTATTTATTTTTAAGAGAGAGAGAGAGAGAGGCAGGGGCAGAGAGAGAGGGAGACAGAGAATCTGAAGCAGGCTCTGCGCTGACAGCAGAGAGCCTGATGTGGGTCTCAAACTCACAAATTGTGGGATCATGACCTGAGCTGAAGACAGATGCATAACTGACTGAGCTGCCCAGATGCCCTCAACTGACTTTTCTATGTCTCTAGCTTTATATTCCTCAGGACCCAAAAACTGAAAATCAGACAACTGAATTCAGTCTTTGGTTTTTGTTTTCTGTTTCTCTTGTCATCAGCCAATTTTTCAAGCTAGAAAAATAGTAGTTATTTTTAATTTCTCTCTCTCCTTCATTGTCTAATGTAGGTAGTGTCTGAGTATTATTTATTACAACTCTGTGTAGATTTGAAACCTCCCCTGCTTGCCATTCTTACTTTCATTGCTTTGTTTGTGATCCTCATTGATTCTTGTCACATTTCCCACAGTGGCCTTCTAAATAGCCCTTTACTACCCAAGTCTTCAGGCCACAAACATTATCATTAATTCAGTTTGTCTTCTTAAAATATTAATCTTAATTTATTTTTTAAAAAAATATTTATGGGGCGCCTGGGTGGCTCAGTTGGTTGGGCGGCCGACTTCGGCTCAGGTCATGATCTTGCGGTCCATGAGTTCTAGCCCCGTGTCGGGCTCTGTGCTGACAGCTCAGAGCCTGGAGCCTGCTTCATATTCTGTGTCTCCCTCTCTCTGACCCTCCCCTGTTCATGCTCTGTCTCTCCCTGTCTCAAAAATAAATAAACGTTAAAAAAATTAAAAAAAATATTTATGTTTGGGAGAGCACAAGTGGAGGAGGGGTAGAGAGAGGGGGACAGAGGATTTGAAGTGGGCTCTGTGCAGACCGGCTGACAGCAGTGAGACCAACGTGGGATTTGAACTCATGAACCATGAGATCATGAGCTGAGCTGAAGTTGGACACTCAACCGACTGAGCCACCCCGGTGCCCTTAATCTTATTTTAAATGTAATTTGCCCCCAAAATGCATCACAATATGTGAAAGTCCCTCTCATAAACCTAGAGTCATGATATTTAAAAAGTGGAACCCTACATAGGCAGACAGACATGGGTTATCACTTCCTGCATCATTAACTAGTTATATGTGAACTTAAGTTATTTATTTCCTTGAAGCAGAGAACCTCCATCTTTAAATGGAATCATAAAGAAATGTGAGAATTAGAGAAAATAAATGCAAAACACAATCACAGTGTTGGGAACACAGGAGGTGTTCGAGAAATGGTAATGAAAATCTGTTCTAACACATCCTTTCCCATCCAACACGGTAATCTAAGCATCAGTAAAAACTGAGATTTTCAGCATTTTGCAAATATGTCTAGTCCTTTATCTGCTTGTTCATGTAGTCCCACTACCTGGAATATCCTTTTCTACCTTGGTTTCTAAGTAAATTCCTTCTCATATACAGAGCTTATATGTCGTGTGTGTGTGTGTGTGTGTGTGTGTGTGTGTGTGTGCACGTGTGCGTGCACGTGTGTGAATCCTATGACATTTAGGCAACACTTGTTTTGCTCTAACAGTTATTTGTCACTTGATTAAGTCCCTGGGTAAGAAGTCACTCTCTTCATATCTCCAGCACCTATTTATTTATATATTCAGTAAATATTTGCTGAAATCATGCAATATAGTCTTTCAAAAAATGTCCACCTAACAGAATTTTGTCCAAATTTAATAGTAACTCATTTTCTCTCAAAATAATTTTCCAAAATCTAGCTTTTTTACCTCTATTTTCTGCTTTTTGAAGATTTTTCCCAAAACTTTTTAACACATTAGACATATAGCCACAAGTACAAGAGAGGGTTTTTATTTGTTTGCCTATGTTATTTTTAAATAACAAAATGGATATTTAAATGGCAGCAAAAAAAGTAGAAAATAGTTACATCAAATGTTCAAAAACAATTACTTACTGTACAGGGATAAAGTTATATGGTAGAAGGAATACAGGCTTAGAAGATCTGTTTAGGCTTTTCTTGTAACAGATTTGTCACTCTCAGTAAATTTATGAAATTTCTTTCTTTCTTTTTCCTTCCTTCCTTCCTTCCTTCCTTCCTTCCTTCCTTCCTTTCTTTCTTTCTTTCTTTCTTTCTTTCTTTCTTTCTTTCTTTCTTTTCCATCTTTGAGAGAGAGTGTGAGCGGGGCAGGGGCAGAGAGAGGGAGACACAGAATCCGAAGCAGGCTCCAGACTCTGAGCTATAGCACAGAACCCGATGTGGGGCTCAAACCCACGAACCATGAGATCATGACCTGAGCCAAAGTTGGACGCTTAACTGACTGAGCCACGCAGGCGCCCTGAAACTTCTTTGTTTCAGTTGCTTGAATGGAATTAATAATACCTGTGTCTAAGATAAGCATGAAGATTAAATGCAAAGTAAATATATAAGATTACTAAACAGTAGTAGGACTAGAGTTGGCATTCAGTCATTGTCAAATCTCATCCATACACTCACTACTTGTACTTAAGTGGAAACATTTCCTTCAGATTTATAAAAAGCTTATAAAAATTTAAACAAATAGGCAAAAAATAGGAAAGACAATTTGAATAAAAGGCATTAACTAATAAATATAAATGTATAATATTCATCTGTAAAAACTAAAAATGTAAATTAAACCTGAGAGTGTATTTTATATTCATTAAAGTAGCAATATTTTTAAGCAAATAGCTAATTCTAGAATGGTTTTAGTAAACCTGGTGTACTAATTTATTACTGTTAACACTACAAATGTATATAATAACCTTCTCATAAAATTCAGTATACTTGCATGTAATAAGACCTATATTAATGACCTTTAGCTGGATATATTTCTACCATTTTATTCTCATTAAATAATTGAATAGAAATAGAAGCTTACAAACACAAGCCCTGTGTCATGGCATTATACAGAATTGGGAAAACTTGATGAAATTCACTAGAATTTTAATTTTAGAATGATTAAGTACATAATACTGCCACGCATTAATATGTAGGAATATTTTTTATGCATTAAAAGTAAAACACAGGTATTATACAGCCCAGCACTGTTTAAATATAGTCCACTACATATGTGAACCACATGTGTATTTTTATTTTTTCTAGTAGCCACATTATAAAAGTAAAAAGAAAGAGGTAAAATTAATCTTAATGATACATTTAACTAAAATATCCAGAATATTATTATTTCAACCTGTAATTAATATAAAAGACTTATCAATGAGAGTTCTTCCATTCTTTGCTACCAAGTCTTTGAAATCTTTTGCAAATTTTATATTTACAAAATATTTCTATTTGGGCTAACTACTTTTCCAAACTCAATAGCCACATATGGAATGTTGCTACCATTTTGGACAGAGCAGATTATGGGTAGATATTGAAGACATAGAAATATTGTTAACAGCATATACACTATTATTTCTACTACTAAGATGAAACATTCATTTATGTTTAGTATGGAAAGTGTAAAAAGAGTTAAGAGAGGGAGATTATGGCTCTTTTTACATAAATTTAAATATTCGCATACTTTTATTGTTTTTCTTTCAATAAAAAAGTCTTAAGCCTTCAAATCAGTGCTCAATTTGACAGATGCTCTGTCTATATGCCTTCATAGAAAATGATGGTGAACTTCAATTGTAATTTGTAATATGTTCACATTTTAACCCTGTTTCCATGGATTAATAAGTCTTTCCAATTCAGAGCTGTTTGGTATGCAAAATAGCCTGAACATTTTCACAGGGAGTAACAAAAAAATGACCTTTCTGGATTAAGTCAGTCTGGCCAACTACTATTTTTCACAGTTCCAACAGTCTATATTTGCTTGACCCTGTGAGTTAGTAAAATAAGAAAATGTATTTAGAACCTTATTTTAAAAAATACCTAGCTTTGTACCTTGCATATATTGGACACAAAATGCATAGGTGTTGAATTTAATTGATTTGATGTTTCTGTCACTTGAATTAGAGATGTATTTGTTGAAACCTTTTTCTTGGGTAGGATTTCCTTTTTCTCCATCTATTCCACTATCATGCCTCATAAAGAAAGAAAGCCAGAAACACAGACAACAAAAGTCTTAGAACTTTTGACAGCTCTAGAAGTGAATAGAGAATTCTTTCATGTTTCTCCTTAAATATTTTTGTCTGAGTGAAATATGTCAAGATTTTCATTTTTTTTTTATTTTATTAAGGTATAATTGATGTGTAGAAAGATATTCATATTTAATGTATATAATTCGATGTGTTTAGGCATAAATGTACACCCATGAAACTATCACTACCATCAAGGCCATGGACTTATCCATTGCCTCCCAAATTTTCCTCCCATCACTTTTATTATTTTTATTATTTGAGCATATATGTGTATGTATGTGGTAAGGACACAACCTAACTTCTACCCTCTTTTCAATAAAAAATACAATATTGTTAGTTTTGTCACTATGCCATACAGTAGATTCCAAGAACTTATTTATCTTGAATAACTAAAACATTGATACCTTTGATCATCGTCTCATTTTCTCCCACTGTGGCCCCTGGTAACTACATTGTACTCTCAGTTTCTGAGTTTGACTACTTTAGATTTCACATATAAGTGATATCATGCAGTACTTGTCTTTTTGTGTCTGGCTTATTTCACTTAGCATGATGTCCTCCAGGTCCATCCATGTTGTCATAAATGGCAGATTTCCTTTTATAAGGATGAACAATATTCCATATAAATATATATCCATATAAATATATAAATATAAATTTAAATCTGTGTCCATGTAAATATAAATATATACCTTAAATAAATATGTATCTGTATAAATATAATATATAAATAATATATATACCTTAAAAATATATATATATATATATATCCATATAAAGATGCATTAAAGATTACATTTTTATCTCTTCATCCTAGACGGACACTTAAGTTGTTTCCATATCTTGGCTCTTGTGAAAATGCTGCAGTGAACATAAGAATGCTCTTAAGATTCTCCTGAAGATCAAGGATCTCTTCAAGATTTTGATTTCAATTCTTTTAGATAAATACTCAGAAGTGGAATTGTTGGATCATGTGATAGTTCTACTTTCAAAATGAACTACTTATATTTATAAGCTTCTGTACTATTTTCCTATAATTGATTTAACAGTTTACATTCCCACACCAGAATTGTATGATTTTGTTATATATTTTTATAGTAACCTCCTATTAGATAATATGGCTTACAAATATGTTTTCCTATATTCTGTAGGTTGCCTCTTCTTTTGTTGGTAGTTTCCTTTGCTGTGAAGAAATTTTTTAGTTTGGTGTAATCCCACTTTATTTTTTATTATATTGACGTGATTTAGTGTTATGTCCAAAAAAAATACCGCCAAGACCAGTGTCAAGGAGCTGTTTCTCTGTGTTTTCTTCTCAAGGTTCTACTGTTTCAGCTCTTACATTTAAATCTTTAATCCATTGGAGTTGATTTCTGTCTATGGTAAGATATGGGTCCACTTTCATTCTTTTGCATATAGATGTCCAGCTTTCCCAATACCATTTATTGAAAAGAGAGTACTTTCCCATTTTGTATTCATGGAGCCCTTGTGAAAGATCAATTAGCTATATATGTTCATTTTATTCCTGAGGTCTCTATTTTGTTCCATAGATCTATATGTCTGTTTTTATACCAATGCAATACTGTTTGGCTTCATAAGGTTTGTAATATAATTTGAAATCAAAAAATGTGATGTATCTGGCTGTGTCCTTTCTTAAGATTGCTTTGGCTATTCAGGGTCTTTGTGGTTCCGAATTTTAAGATTTTTTTTCTATTTCTCTGAAAAGTGTCTTTGGAATTTTGATAGGGACTGAATAATCTGTAGATCACTTTGGATAGTATAGACATTGTAGCAATATTAATTTTTCAATCCATGAACATGAGATAGCTTTCCATTATTTGTGTCTTCTTCAAATTCCTTCATCAATAGTTCATAGTTTTCAATGTACCGATATCTCACTTCCTCAGTTAAATTTATTCTTTTTTTTAAATATGAAATTTATTGTCAAATTGGTTTCCATACAACACCCAGTTGACAAAGCAAGAAAGAGTATCCAATGGAAAAAAGACAGTCTATTTAACAAATGGTGCTGGGAGAACTGGACAGCAACATGCAGAAGAATGAAACTAGACCACTTTCTTACACCATTCACAAAAATAAACTCAAAATGGATGAAGGACCTGAATGTGAGACAGGAAACCATCAAAACCTTAGAGGAGAAAGAGTAAAAAACCTCTCTGACCTCAGCCACAGCAATTTCTTACTTGACACATCTCCAAAGGCAAGGGAATTAAAAGCAAAAATAAATTTATTCTTAAATATTTTTATTCTTTTGATACTATTATAAATGCGGTTGTATCTTAATTTCTTTTTTGAACATTTGTTATTAAGGCATAGAAATGTGACTGACGTTTGTATGTTAATTCTGTATCCTGCAAATTTATGGAACTTGTTTATTAGTTCTAACAGTTTCTAAAGGAGTCTTTGGGGTTTGCTATATATAAAATCATGTCCTCTGCAAAAACAGATAATTTTGCATCTTAATATCTAATTTAGATGGCTTTGATTTCTTTTTCTTGTCTAATTGCTCTGGCTAGAACTTTGAGTACTATGCTGAATAAGAGCAGCAAGAGTGGTCATCCTTATCTTTTTCATGATCTTAGGGAGAAAGCATTCTACTTTTTCCCGTTGAGTATGATGTTAGCTGTGGGCTTGTCATATATGGCCTTTATTATGTGAGTTATATTCCTTCTATCTCAAACTTGTTGAAAGTTTTTACCAATAACAAATGTTGAATTTTGTCAAATGCTCTGCATCTATTGAGACAACCGTATGACTTTTATCCTTCATTCTGTTAATGTAATGTACCACATTTATTGATTTGGAAATGATGAACCATCCTTGTTTCTTAGGGATAAATCTTACTTGATCAAGATTTGTGATCTTTTTAATGTGCTGTTGATTTCAATTTGCTAGCATTTTTTGAGGATTTTTGGATATGTATCAGTAATACTGGCTTGTAATGTTCTTTTTCTCTTTTCTTTTCTTTTGTTTTCCTTTCCTTTTCTTTGTTTTGCTTTGCTTTGCTTTGCTTTCCCTTGAATGGCTTTGGTATCAGGATAATGCTGGTCTTATAAAATGAGTTTGGGAGTGTTCTTGCCTTTCCTCCCCCTTTTGCATGCTGCCCCAAATAATGGAGGCATTCTGTTTCCCTCTGTGTCCTGGGTAGGAAAGACAGAATTGGTGTGTGCATGTGCAGTAAGAATGCAACATAACTTCTACCCTCTTTTAAGTATTAAATACAGTATTATTACTTATAGGAACCATGCTATGTAATATAATTGCACCTTCTGCCCAGTGGCCTACAAGGCCGGGGAAGCCAGGTACTCACATAACATTCACTTCCCCCTGTGGGAGAAATCACTGGTCAAGAGGGTCTCTCTTGCTATTTAGCTGCCCTACATTCAGGGAGGGGTAACAGATAAAATGAAACTTTTTTTTTTACCTTCTCCCCGCATCTATCCTTGGATGTTTTGCTCGACTGAAGTGCTTGACTCTCTCAACTGGACTCTTATACTTCCATAAAGTTATTCTTGTCTATGGGTAACTTTTCAAATCAGTGTTTCTATAGGGGGTTGAGGACTGAAACTTCCTAATACACTCTCTTGGTGACATCACTCTGAGCCTTTCTGTGGTTTATATATTGTATCAATGATTATTTATCTTTAAAAAATAATTATTTAAGGACACTTGGATGGCTCAGTCAGTTGGATGTCCACCTCTTGATATAGGCTCAGGTCATGATCTCAGATTCATAGGATTGAGTCCTACATCAGGCTCTGTGCTGAGTACGAAGCCTGTTTGAGATTTTCTCTCTCCCTGTCTCTCAAAATAAACATTTAAAAAATATTTATTTAAACTGCAATATGATTCTTGTTCTGTTGGAATTACATTTCCACATAATTTTAATTTTTTTTTTTTCCAAACCAGTTTCAAGCTGCCTGAGGACAGGACCATTGTTTATTATTCCTCACAATGCCAAATAGCCTAAGATGGTGCTATGCCTAATAAAATATTCAAAATATGTTAATCTGATTTGATTTATGAACACTAAAATGAGTGTAGGTAGGATTGAAAAGCATAAGCACAAGGGTTATATTTTTTTCTTTACATTTCAAGTTTTTATTTAAATTTTAGTTAGTTAACATACATATAGCATAATATTGTTTTCAGGAACAGAATTTAGTGATCCATCACTTACATATAACACCCAGTGCTCAACACGAAAAGAGCCCTACATAGATTAAGTTTATGTTTTCTTTGTAAGTAATAATGGCATAATATAGCTCTAAAAAGTTTTTTATATAATTGTGCTATCAAAAATAACTAATAGTGAATGATTACGCATTTCATCCAGGAAAAAGTGGAAACAGTGAAATGGTGGAGATGATGCAATGGTGTATTTGAAAATGTTGATAAAATTAAACAAAAGTTATTTTTTTTTAATTTTCTTTATAACTCTCTGTGCAGAAAAATCTTTTTATCACAGAAATTGACTTTCAAATGAACTATGTCTTCAGACCAAGTTTGATCAGTTATTGATGATACTTGATCCCCTTTTCATAAACCTGCTGCAGTGATTCAGGTCTTTTCAATCTCAGTTTTATTACTTTTTTCTCTACTACCCTACTTCTCACCACTACTATGTTAGGTCATTGTTCAAAAGAATGATCACAACTGAAGTTACCTAATCTAAAGCAGATTTAGACTGTTAATCAGAGTCTGCTATAATTAATAAGCACTCCTTGTTTCCAGAAATCCAATCTTCATTTGCAAATCCCCACAGCTATGGCTGTACAGTCTATTATCATCTATAGTATGCAAAGCCAGAATGTGATTACACATATAAGATGGGAACTGCTGAAAACCCAACCCACTAGTTATTTTCTAGTAAAGGCATATTAGTATGATACACATATAGCACCACAATGTATACTGTTATGTATCTAGTAATTAATTTCTTAGTGACTCACTAAATATTTATGGTCTTTTTTTACTTATGACAAAATCTTCAGTTTTCCCAAGAGCTATTCTAATTTAGGCAGATATTTAAATAGAATCACTTCATTATGCTTGTTTTTTCAGTTGTCTTGGGAACAATGTAATAACACTAGTAGGATGTTTTCTTCAGAAATGAAAAAGAAAACATTTGGAGATGTTTAAGCTGTGTAAATATCAAATTTGGAGACAATATAATCGATTGTGAGTAACATCCATGCACTAAGTGATAGACAAATACATAGATATATAGATACAAATATCTATATCTGGTGAATTTCATTATTGTGAATATACTGGGTTTCTAGTAAATAGTTTTAACTGCAGAAACGAATTCTCTGATTGGAATGTATCAATTATTATCTGCATTGCATATGCTGCATAGTAGCAGCATTTTTAAAGAAGTCCCTAAATACCCAAGACAATGAAGCATCTATTCTAATAGATCTCTTAACGTAACGGTTTGCTTAGTGCACTGCCTGGATAACTTTCCTTAATTTCCTTGCCTGGATCAGTGTTAATGGTGTTTCAGTTTTGCTCTCATAAAATCAAGTGTTATGCCCTGATATATCAGAAATGAAATGGTAATTCTTTATAGAAAAATGAGAAGGGGGTAGACACATGCCAGCTATACTTCTTCTGAGTAATATAACTTCAGATTTTTGCCTTCACAGAGGTATCCCCTTTAAGAAGATGATTGCAAAATCTGATCTGGTCTCATCTGATAGTTTTGTTCTTTGGTTTTCCCCCAGAACTGTGATCTGTAAATTCTCAGAAGATACTGAAGCACCCTGAATATGCTTACTTCTCAAGACACAAGGTAATTTAAAACCTTATAATATATAGACTTAAAAATGTCAAAATGTATGTTTCTGCTGGGGTTTGGTCCTAAGACAACCCTTCTTTCTTATCAACTTTGCCCCTCTAGGTGATCTAACCAGTCCCATAGCTTCTACTGTTAATGTCTAGCAAACAGTCTTTATCTCTCATCTTGTCTTCAAATTTATATAAATGAATGTTTTCCTGATTTCTCCACTTAGGTCTCAAAACATAATTTCCTCTCATCTACCTGTTTTCCTCCCATCCTCCTCCTCCAGTCTTTCTCATATCAAAATAGCATCACATCCACTCTGTTGATTAGACCAACCTAGGAATTATCATTAATTGTCTTTTTCTCGGCTCCCATACCATACTCATCAGCAAATCCTGTTGTTTCTTTCCAAAATACATCTCATTTGCATTGCTACTACCCTACTCCAAGAAATCTTCGCTCATCTGGGCTAATGCAATAGTCTATTTAATGGTTTGTCTGGTTCTACTTTTGCTCCCTAATTAGCCATTCTCCACACAGCAGACAGTGTGATCTTTTAAAATTCATGGCACCCTTCTGCTCAAAATCCTCCAATAGCTCCTCACTGCACTTAGAATAAAATCCAAGCTCCATACAAGTCTCTATATGATATGATCACTGCCTCTGTCTCCAGTCTTTCTGTTCATCTCTCTCTTTTCCTGATTGACATTGCTCTAACCACACTAGGATGCTGTAAGTTCCAGGAAAACACCAACTTATTCCCACTCTTGAAGTTTGCATCTGCTTCTCCCTTGATGCTTTGCATTTGCATTTCCCTTTGCTTGGAGCTCTCTGCCCTCTAATTTTTCATGCTTGGCTTCCTGTTTTCATTCAGTTCTCAGCTGAAATGTCATCTTCTCAGAGACCTTCCCTGAAAATCAATCTAAAGAACTACCTCAGTTCCTCTGTTTCATCCACTGTTTTATTTTGGATGTAGTAGTCATCGCCACCTGAATTTATCTTTCTTGTATATTTAATTTCTCTCTTCCATTTTGAACTGTGACCTTTCTATACTTCTATCACTTTATCTCCAACCCCTAGAAGAGTAATTGGAACATACTGGGTATGTATCCAGGGAGGGTAAGGACACACGACAGAGAGAAAGACAAAGAGGGATAGTTTATGTACAAAATGATATTGAAGTGCTTGACATTTAACCCACATTTCCCTTTAAACTGGTTTGGATAAATTCTAATCTATAGGATTCTTAGACAAAAAAGATTCTTTGGACAAATTAGTTTGGAAGATTCCATTAGAGATTTAAAAAAAAAATAGTCCATTACTCTATAAGTTTTACAATAAGGAATCTTATTTAATTATATTTGATCAAATGAATCCTAAAGTTAGTTGGCTCTGGAAAGTGTTTCCTGCCCTCCCCACCCCACTGCTTTTGACATAGTGACCTTTGGAACTGCTGATCTAAATCAAGACAGTGTCCCACTTAGAAGAGAATTAAGGTAACAATAGGGTAATATCTTTTTTTAAGGTGTTTAAAAAAAAGCCTCAGTGAGTAAGAAAGATATATTTGTTTTTGAGAATTTTGTAGGAATTAAAAATGGCTACATTGAGAGAAGAGACAAAAATATGCTAAAGAGAAAATTTAGTTAACAGCAGTTAAGTATATTTAGGAATTCCACTTTCTGGGGCAGCTGGGTGGCTCAGTTGGTTAAGTGTCATGATCTTAACCATGGTCTTCAGCTTAGGTCATGATCTCGTGGCTTGAGGGTTTGAACCCTGCGTTGGGCTCTGTGCTGACAGCACAGAGCCTGAAGCCTGCTTCACATTCTGTGTTTCCTTTTCTCTCTGTCTCTTTCTCTCTCTAGTTCTCTCTCTCTCAAAAATAAATAAACATTACAGAATTTAAAAAAAAGAAACCATACACATACACCATATACAAAAATAAATTCAAAATGGATGAAAGACCTAAATGTGAGACAGAATACCATCAAAATCGTACAGGAGAAAACAGGCAACAAACTCTTTAGCCTCAGCTGCAGCAACGTCTTACTTGACATGTCTCTGGAGGCAAGGGAAACAAAGGCAAAAATGAACTATTGGGACCTCATCAAGATAAAAAGCTTCTGCACAGCAAAGGAAACAATCAACAAAACTAAAAGGCAACTGATGGAATGGGAGAAGATATTTGCAAATGACATATTAGATAAGGGTTAGTATCCAAAATCTATACAGAATTTATCAAAACTCAACACCCAAAAAACAAATAATCTAGTGAAGAAATGGGCAGAAGACATGAATAGACAGTTTTCCAAAAGAAGACATCTACATGCACTAACAGACACATGAAAAGATGCTCAATATCACTCATCATCAAGGAAATACAAATTAAAAGCACAACGGGTGCCAACTCACACCTGTCAGAATGGATAAAATTAACAAGTCAGGAAACAACTTGTTACTACTAACAGATGTTAGTAAGGATGCAGAAAAGGAGAATCCTTTTGCATTGTTGGTGGGAATGCAAACTGGTACAGCCACTCTGGAAAACAGTATGGACGTTCCTCAAAAATTTTAAAATAGAACTACCCTGCAACCCAACAATTGCACTAACAGGAATGTATCCAAAGGATATAAAAATGCTGATTCAAAGGGTCATATGCACCCCGATATTTATAGCAGTGCTATCAACAATAGCCAAATTATGGAAAGAGCCCCCAAATATCCTTCAATGGATGAATAGATAAACAGAATATTACTCAGCGATGAAAAAAAATGGAATCTTGCCATTTGCAACAATGTGGCTGGAACTAGAGGGTATTATGCTGAGCAAAATAAGTCAGCCAGAGAAAGACAGATATTATTGTATGATTTCATTCATATGTGGAATTTAAGAAACACAACAGATGAACATAAGGAAGGGAAGGAAAAATAAGATAAAAACAGAAAGGGAGGCAAACTATAAGAGACTCCTAAAAACAGGGAATAAGCTGAGGATTGACGGAGGGGAGGTGGGTTGGGGGTTGGGCTAAATGGGTAAGGAGGGCACTTGTTGGGTTGGGCACTGGGTGCTATATGTAAGTGATGAGTCGCTGGGTTCTACTCCTAAAACCAATACTACACTGTATGTTAGCTAACTTGAATTTAAATAAATAAATTTAAAATAAATAAATCCATAAAATAACAGTAGCAAAAATTAAAAAGAAAAAATGGACAATTAAAAATAGTTTCAGATGTAGAAGAATAATATTGGGAAATTTTGAGCAGAATGTAGTCAGATTTCTAAAAAGTGTAATTATCAAACTTGTTCTTTACAAAGTCTATAAAAGATGGGATAACATAAACATGAATATCCTGGTTCTAGTTAAGGAAAGTGATGTAAAACCAGACGTTCAAAGTTAAATCAAGAAAGATTAGGGAGATTAAATTGAGAGGAATAAGCCTGTGAAATTTATAATTAACCACAATGTAGAGGGATAGTTTTTAACAGCTGTTCTTTAAAAAATCCTGTTTTTAGCTCCATAAAACTTTACCTCATGGCTGTAGTGTTTTGAACTTTCATCACATATTTATACTTTGCTTTAAAGCTTATGAAGAGCAAATATGAAAGTTTGTCATAGATAGGGGATATATTATAACTCCTAAATGAAAAAAAAATGTGTATTTGAATTCTAAGATCTTTATATACCTATCCACAAAATCACTGTTATGTTTTTAAACCTCATTCCTGGAAACACTGCAGATGTCAGATCAATTTAGAAGCCAAAGAGTACCTCTGGGAATGATATGGCAGCAACTGAAATAGTGTTTGGCCAAATTAAGCCTGTATGCCAAGGATGCCAAAAATCACAGTAACCTGGCAGGTAGATAGCTATTATTTAACTGTATGATCATTATTGGTTTCTCTACTGAAAAACTGTTGGCTGTTTATGCAGTGAAATGGAGCCCATGATTTAGGCAGAGTATCTCTCTGCTTTGATGTCAGTAGTAGCTGGTTGGGGATTGCACCCAATCACAAAATCGAATTTCTCAATCAAACTTTTGGGGACAAACAGAAAAAAAATAGCTTTTAACAAATTATATTATGACTCACTTAGAAACAGAAATGAGGGAATATCAATGTAGAGATTATTTTTTGCTATAGATTCTTAAAAATTTTTTTAACAGTTATTTATTATTGAGAGACAGAGAGAGAGAGAGACAGAGCATGAGCAGGGGAGGGGCCGAGAGACGGGGAGACACAGAATCCGAAGCAGGCTCCAGGCTCTGAGCTGTCAGCACAGAGCCCTATGGAGGGCTCAAACTCACAAACCGCGAGATCATGATCTGAGTGGAAGTCGGACGCTGAACCGAGGGAGCCAGCCAGGTGCCCCTGCTATAGATTCTTAATATTCAAAATGGTATTCATATTCTGCACTACTTCTATATTTCTTTCTCTCTGGTACAAAGAGACTGGCCTGATCTTAGTTTGGTGCAGAGCTTTTCAACTTAAGTGTTTATTTTGTAAGGGAACTAATAAGATAATTATTTTTTTAAATAACTTTCTCTGTATGTTCATAGTTCCTGGATCCCTGCTCTCTCAACTGAGTGCTGGTCATAGTCTCATGCTGTTTGGAAAGAACTTCATTTTCATAGTTCTTAAAATCCCAAATTGGCAAAAGTTGCCCAAGTACCTTGCAATGTAGCATGTGTTTTTAAATTTAGGAAATTAAAACTTCATTTTTGTAAGGTTGAAATGTAATGAAACAGTCTCATTAAACATATCCATTATGTAGTGGAAAGAACATTCAATTTGACCCCTGTGTACCTGGATGACTCAGTCGGTTAAGTGTCTGCCTCTTGGTTTCAGCTCAGGTCATGATCTCACAGTTTTGTAGTTTGAGCCCTGTTTCGGGCTCTGCCACCCTGCAGAGCCTGCTTGGGATTCTCTCTCTCTCCTTCTCTCTTTGCCCCCCACCCCCGGCCCTGACCCACACTATTTCTGCCTCTCTCAAAATAAATAAATAACCTTTAAAAAAATTTGACCCCTGTGTGTGATCTGCCTCTTCCAGGTAGAGTGTATTTGGTCAAGTCACTTCTCCTAAATTTACTTCTTTGGTTAATGATGTGAGTGTAATAACACCTGACTCTGAAATAGTGTTGTTTGTAACAAAATGCAAAGAATTATCATTATTATCATCTTCATCACCACCTATTTACATCGTTATGATTATTACAAAATTTAATGGGGTCCACGGAACATTTCAGAACTTCCACACTCACAAACATGTACAAATCTGAACCTACTATTTATGGGGTTAGAAGGCAGAATTCAGAATTAATGCACAATCAAATGCCAAATATAATTTTGAGTATTTTTTATCTTTTCTATACTTGTACTTGTCAAAATTTCTAAATTGCTGTCTTAGACAAATAAACGATACAGAAATATAAATTAGAAAATGTAAACGTTTAACTCAAGTAAAATAAATTATTAGGTGCTTCTTCTGTTTCATGTCCAAGTTGAAATCACAGAAGAGGCCTTGGGCAATCACAAATAAATTGATGCTTTATTTATGTGCAAATTTAACTTCCCACATTGTATTATAAGTGATGAAGTTATGTCAGTTGTAGAAAGTGGCAAAGAGATTACATTTGCTAGAGTTCTTATAAAAGAATGACACAAAATACATTGTAATATAATATAAAAATTAGTTTAGATATGCAAAACTTTATGCCCTTTATGTCACATATGCTGGACAATGATAATCTAATGGAAAATTAGATTATTAGATTAGTAAACTAGAAAATTAGATTATTAGAGATGACTGGGTGGCTTAGTCAGCTAAGCATCTTACTCTTGATTTCAGCTCAAGTCATGATCTCACAGTCGTGAGATAAAACCCCGTGTCAGGCTCTGTGCTGGGTGTGGAGCCTCCTTAAGCTTTTCTCTCCCTCTCCCTCTGCTTCTCTCCCACCCACATGCAAGCACTCTCTTTGTCTCAAAAAAGAAAAGAAAAAGAAAATTAGATTATCAAAGAATCCAGAAATTCTTTCATTAAATACACAAGCACAAGTGTTCTTGACAGATTGAATCATCAATATTGTTGAGAGCTAACTTTCATATCTAAGAAGCAAAAGGAGAAAAAAACACACATCTGGGCAAATAAATATATCTGAATATTTTATCATTCTTTATCATTTTAGTTGGTGCATGATATCTTTTCTGAGTTTCGCAATGGTTTTATGTGTTTTTGTATATCCATAAGAAACACATACCATGCTAAAATATAAATGAGTTTAAATAGGCTGTGAATAGTCTAATCATTCATTTATCCATCCATCCACTGAAGAAACAAAGATATCTGAGTATCTGTTTTTAATTGACATTGCCAATTAAAAACTAAATGTTACAGCTTGGCAGACTTAAAAATAGTGTTTAAAATCTAGTATGATAAGTGCTACTACACGCACATGCACATGCACACACACACACACTCAACATGTATAGTGTTGGACAAATAAAAGTGTAATTTCAAATTTGCAACATGGACAGGGAAGGCTTTACAGAGGAAAAATCATCTGAACTAGGTTTAAGCCTACCAAGGGATTTTTAGGCACTTAAAAGACAATTGTTTACTTCAGGAGGGAGAAAAAAATCAGGAGCAATGGCAGAGAAGTTAGCATATAGCCTGAGTTGAATGAGGTGGGACTACATAAATGATGAAAACAAAGGCAGAAACTAAATCATAGAATACTCTATAATTTCATCAAAGGACTTTGGCGTTTAGACTATGGCAAATATAGTATCCCTGATGTGATTGTAGCATTTGAATAACAAAATTGATTTTCAGTTTTGAAAATTCCTGCTAAGAATTTTCAAAAAAATTCCTATAAGAATTTTCAGTTTTAAAAATTCCTATTAATTCCTAACTAATAGAAAGTGTATAGAGGCAAAGACATGAATACAGTAGGAAGTTACCACATAGGTTTGTAAGACACAATGAGGACTTAAATTAAGCCAATGAAGTGAAAATAAGAAAATGTGTTGAAACACTTTGTGGACCACTCGGAGTCGGTGCTGCAGGCTGGTACCTTGCCTCCCAAGACTCTTCCCAGCTGTCTGCCCAACCCGGCCCCGTGATGCCCATAGACCTCAGCAAATGGTCCAGGACTGAGCTTATAGGAAGTGGATGAGCAGCCACAGCATCTGCTGCAGGTCAAATATGCCAGGGTGGAGGTTAACAGCTGGCCAAATTGCTGACACCCACCCAGGATAAGAACAGACCCACCAGGACTTCATGGGGTGGTCTTGAGCCACATAAACCTTACACCTTGGTCATGACAGATCCAGATGCTCCCAGATGGAAGGACCCCAAGTACAGGGAATGGCACCATTTTCTGGTGGTCAGAGTGAGGGGCAATGACATCAGCAGTGGCATAGTCCTCTCTGATTATGTCGACTCTGCGCCTCCCAACGGCACAGCCTTCAATTGCTAAATCTGGCTGGTTTACCAGCAGAATGGGTCACAGAAGGATGATGAGCCCATTCTCAGCACCTGATCTGGAGACCACCATGGCAAATTCAAAGTATGAGCGCGGGCACCTGGTGGCTGGCACGTGCTACCAGGGTGAATGAGATGACTGTGTGCCCAAACTCTATGAGCAGCTATCTAGGAAGCAGAGGCATGCTAGGAGACAGAAATCGTCCCTGAGGTGTTGAGCAGTGTTCTCAAGTTCAGTGATGCATGTAGATTTCTCTGCTTCCCAGCTTCCCATTCTCACAGGTGAGGCCTGAGCCATCAGGTAGTGGTTTAGAGTGACTTTTCCTTCTGCCTAACCATAATAATTCTAGAGGTTCACACCCAGGTTTATGTTTTGAACAAATTTGAACTGTATTTTGGGGAATATTTTGGTACTAGGTTAGGGTCATCAAATTGTGAATATAAGAATAGCAATCCAGGGGCGCCTGGATGGCCCAGTAGGTTAAGTGTCTGACTTCGGCTCAGGTCATGATCTTGTGTTTTGTGAGTTTGAGCCCTGTGTCGGTCTCTGTGCTGACAGCTCAGAGCCTGGAGCCTGCTTCAGATTCTGTGTCTCCCTCTCTCTCTGCCCCTTCCCCGCTCATGCTCTGTCTCTGTCTCAAAAATAAATAAAAACATTAAAAAAATTAAAAAAAAAAATAGCAATCCAGAATTTAAAGAAGAAAAAATGACCAGGTCTATAGTAACAGAGCAGAGCATCAAAGAATCCTTAAGAAAGGTTTAAAAGAGAGAGAGAGAGAGAGAGAGAGAGAGAGAGATTTGTTGTCTCTGCCTTTGTGAGCCTGAGTCCAGAATTATGCATGATGGCACTTTTGGGAGTGTTTTCACTGCTATGTCCCTCACCAGGATAGCCAGAGACTGGTGTGGCCACTAACTCCCAAAGTAATACATCCTCGGACTCCTTACTAGGGGTCAGTGCCCCGCTCTGGCTCTTTGAAAGAGCAATACTGGAAAAAGCTATAGGGAGAATCGCTTTGTGGTTAAGGCAAGGCCATACAAATGAGCTTCAGTGCTGGGTGAGAGGTTGTCAGAAATCCTCAAGTCTGCACCTGTTAAACTTTTCACTCCCCGTCTGTATAAGAAACCCTGATCTGGAGTTGCGGAACGTTGTGTTAATTCTGCTGTTTGCTTACAGTTGAATAAAAATAAAATCATTGTGTGGGTAAAAAAAAGACAGAAAATGTGAAAAATTGGTAGGATATGGTAATTTTTTGCATGCGAGGTCAGGACTGTGAGAGAGAAGGAAGATCTGCCAGGTCCTATGATTTCACTTTTGAATAGGAAGACTGCATAATTTTTTTTTATCCAAATCCTAAAACTTACGAAAATAAAGAAGGTTCTAAAATAATCAAACCTTTATAATGTTGACTTTTATATCTTAATGAATTTGTTGCTATTGTATTAGTGAATACATACTTTTATTCAAAACTATTCTTACAAATAAAATTACTTGTACAAGTAAAAGTGCATACCTGTATATATCAAAACAAAGCAAAATATTGAAAAATTACATAAATAGAATTACTGTATTTGACTTATATTGATATACTTTAATAAGTTTCTTAGCCATATCTGTGTCTCAAACTATGTCGTTGTAGAATGATTTTTTTAATGTGTTCAGATAATTTTTTAAAATAAAATTGCTTGCAGTCTTTCTCAGAATTGTATTTTATGGTTAATAAATTTGAAGTAATGGGCTGCTTCTGTTGTTAAAGTTCCATAGACCAGAAATATTTTTACCTGAGAAAAAATCATCTGTATTTTCCTAAGGTACCTGTAAACTCAGAGTTAATTCTGCTAAATAAAAAATATTCTTCATTTTACGTTTTTTATTGGAACACATAAAAATTTTAGCCCAAGTAGGGCACCTGGGTGGCTCAGTTAGTTAAGCTTCCAATTCTTGATTTTGGCTCAGGTCATGATCTCATGGTGTGTGATACAAAGCCCTGCATTGAGCTCTGTTCTGACAGCACAGAGCCTGCTTGGGATTCTCTCTCTCCCTCTCTCTGCCCCTCCCCAACTTGTGTATGAACTCTCTCTCTCTCTCTCTCTCTCTCAAAATAAAGTATTTTTACCAGCCCTGTTTTTTTCCTTTATTCAAAGTAACATTTTTCAACAAGTATTTTTGTATAACAAAATTCATCAAATATATGTCTCTATGATTTTTTTCAATATCTTGTCAAACTTGGATGCTCCAGTAAACAAAAGCTGTCTCAATTTCTTTCTATTCTATCACAGAATATAAATTTATTAAGATTAAAAAAGGAGAACTTTTAAAGTCTTTCTCAGAACCAAGTTATTCTGCAGCTCAAGTGTAGATTTTCAAAAATAAGTTATGTATCCTTTTTGAGCTCTCATCATCTGATTTTCTAGATGTTTTTTGTTTGTTTCTGTCAGAAAAAAAATTATTCTTTCTATCTCCAATTTTGTTTCAATTTCCTGAAAGTGTTAAACTTGACATTTTTAAAAAAGATTTCCAGCAAAAGAGTTTGAAAAAAAAAAGTAAACCAAAATTTAGAAAACTCTTTTACAAAATAGTTCAATACCATTGTAAGACACTTAGATTGTTTTATAAGGTTGTTTTAAAGGCTAAAACATTTCTACAAATTTATTGATGGTGGGGAAGAAAGAAAGTGTGAAAGTCTCTTTTGTAAGTGTGTTTTTGTTTTGTTTTTAAATTTTTTTAGCATTCGTTCTTGAGAGTGAAAGAGACAGACCATGCGCGGGGGAGGGGCAGAGAGAGAGGGAGACAGAATCAGAAGCAGGCTCCAGGCTCCAAGCTGTAAGCACAGGGCCCGATGCGGGGCTCGAACTCATGGGCTGCGAGATCATGACCTGAGCCGAAGTTGGACGCTCAACCGACTGAGCCACCCAGGCACCCCTTGTAAGTGTGTTTTTGTATGTACAGCTGCTGTAGTTTACAGCTTGATACGTTAGACTGGCAATATACTACAAATTGTTGGAGATAATTATTAAGTTTGTGTGTATACAACAAATTCCAAATATATTCACTCTCCATACATTTCTTAATTCAAAAAAGAATATTACCTTTACTATGACTTTATGATCTACAAATGTTTATATTTTTATTCACCTAAAGCTTATCATTTTAACCTTCAAGGTTGAAGTTTTAAGTATTTTAGAATTTTAGTCACAATAATCTCAGGTGTTTCACCATAGAATAATTACCTTCCAAAAGCTTTAGAGTCCATTGATTAAATAAAACTATAACTATTATTGGCATTAAAATTTCTATTTGAAATAACTTAAAGTCAATTTAAGCCATGTATCATTTAACCCTTTGCAAAGCTTTTCTTTGGAAAATAGAGCCAACCTATGAATAGTTGTTACTATATTGTTGTGTGTGCTTAAGAAAACTTGAGATTGAGGGGCATTGAGCATGGAGCCTGTTTAAGATTTTCTCTCTCTCTCCCTCTGCCCCTCTCCTCCACTTGTATTCTCTTTCTCTTTCTCTCCAAAATTAAAAAAAAAAAAATGAGAGTGAAAAAGTGAAATTAATTTAGAATAGTCATAGAATCTTTTTTAAAAAAAATTTTTAATGTTTATTTATTTTTGAGAGAGAGAGAATGTGAGTGGGTTAGGGGCAGAGAGAGAGGGAGACACAGAATCCGAAGCAGGCTCCAGGCTCTGAGCTGTTTAGCACAGAGCCCAACGTGAGGATCAAACCCACGAGCTGTGAGATCATGACCTGAGCCAAAGACCGACACTTAACCGACTGAGCCACCCAGGCGCCCCTAGAATAGTCATATAATCTAAATGAAAAGCTACATTTCACAGAGTGATATATAAACCCACTTTGCATATTAATTAAATCAAGATCTATTGGCATGGTTTTCTTTTTAAAATTTTAAACTAAATGCTACTGTTTCCCCTTAAGATTTGGTTTTCATGTGGTCTGTGATGTTATGGCCCCACATGTGGTAGATGATTAAAGTCACAAATATTCTGTGCAACTCAGAGCAACCTTTAGTAGTAGATTTTATATTAAACATCTATTTCTTATAGTTTAAATGTTTTGGTTCTTAAAAGAGTTTATTGCAAAATGAAAGTTCCAGCAATCAGTGAAAAATTAGTTATAAATATTCAGCATAAAACATAAGCTACCCTAGAGATGGGAGACCGGTCCATTAGCTGATCTAAGAAAGGATCAGAGGATCTAGGAAAGAGATAGTTTTTAGTTACAATGATGAATTCAGGTTGGGCATCACTAGTTGTTGATAACTGTGGTACACACAGTTGGTGATGCCCACGAAATATTTGGTAATATTGCTTTGGAGTACAGGAGAGTGGTGAAAGACAGAAATACAAATTTGGAAGTTTTCAGCATATGGGTAGTAGTTGAAACCATGTGAGATAAAAGTAAGACATTTTCAGCACTGATACTTGTTGAGGAGTTTCTGGGAATAGGACCAAAGGTCTTTGGACGTTGACAACAAAGGGGAGAGTATAATGTTATTACTTTACTCTAAATGACTTGTGTATTAGTTTCTTGTAGCTGCTGTGGCAAATTACCACCAACTTTTAAAGCAACAGAAATGTATTCCTTCACAGTTCTGGATGCCAGAAGTCCACAATAAGTATCACTGAGCCTGAATCAAGATATTTGCATGGCCACATTCCCTCTGGAGGCCCTAGGGGACAATTTGATTTTGGCCTTTTTCAGCTTCTGGGAGCTGTTGACATTGCTTGGCATGTGGCCACATTACCCCAATCACTGCTTCTGTCATCGTATTCTCTTTCTTCCTCAGTGGTGAAATCTCCCTTTGCTTTCCTCATAAAAATAAATAGGATAAATATGATTACAGTTAAAACCCCTTCTGATAACACAGGATAATCTCTCCATCTCAATATCTTCAATTTAATCACACCTCCATCTCATTATCTTTACTTTAATCATATCTAGGAAGTCCTTTTTGCCTTAAAAGGTAACATTCATAGGTTCCAAGGATTAGGATGTGGATATCTTTGCAGATAGGAGGCTAATATTAGCCTACCACAGCTTGTATCTATCTGATCAACATTGCCCTTGAACATGGAAGACTTGGTACAAAAAAAGTAGTCTCATAATGTCTCATAATTTTTGATTGATTGAAATGACATCTTGGATATATTCTATTAAATATGTTATTAAAAGAATATTACATAAAACATTTTTTCAATATAGCTACTAGAAAATTTTAAATTGCAGGGTCCCTGGATGTCTCAGTTAGTTGCATGTCTGACTCTTGATTTCAGCTGAGGTCATGATCCTAAAGTCACAGGATCAAGCCCTGCATTGGACTCTGCACTGAGTGTGGAGCCTGCTTAAGATATTATCTCTCCCCAACACCTGCTTGTTCATGCTCTCTCTCTTTCTAAGAAAAAGAAAAGAAAAGAAAATTTTAAATTGCATATGAAGTTAGCATTGCATTTCTATTAGCACTGGTGTAGAGTGTGTATGTGTTTAAATCTCTTCATCTTATAGAGAAATTGCTGTTTCCTTAAAAATAAATAGTTACAAATCTTGAAAGCTGCACATTAAGTTAATTAAATGCTGAATTTTAATGGTGCCTGGGTGGCTTAGTAGGTTGAGTGTCTGACTTTGGCTCAGGTCGTGATCTTGCAGTTTGTGAGTTCAGGCCCTGCATTGGGCTCTGTGCTGACAGCTCAGAGCTGGGAGCCTGCTTCTGATTCTGTGTCTCCCTCTCTCTCGCTGCAGCTCCACTGCTCATGCTGCCTGTCTCTCTCTCTCTCTCTCAAAAAAAAAAAAAAAAATTAATGCTCAATTTTATTCTATAGGTGCACTTTGCTATATTGTAATCCATATTCAAACTGTTTATTTGTTGCTTTTCTCCATTTTACAGCAAGAAACCGAAAGGCCACCATGTGAAATTATTGACCACTTGTGTTTCCTCCGCCTCCATTAACCCCTAATCCTAGGCACCTGGGAGCTAAAGAACACCATAAAGAGCCACAGGTTCTCACTCTCTCTGATGAAGCATCTCTGGAAGGAAGTCTCACATGGTGAGTGCAGAGTGACAGTCTCTTAGAACTGAGAAGAAATAAGGTACTTCTTAGGAGTTTGAAACTTTTTTTAAAAAGAGCTGGTATTCTAAAGGGTGAAAGGTGGTGAAGAAATAAGGGTAAAATGTTTTTAGTGGGGATCCATCCAAGGGAAACTTATAGGAATTGAAGAGTCTTCCAGGAAAGGAGATTTGTGATTTGAGAGGTTCCTATATGTGGGACTGAGGAAAGAGGTGGAAAAGAGTGATCAGAAGAGGAAATCTAGGAGATCCTAAGCAGTGAAGATCTAGTGAGAGGGAGAAGAAAGAACACTACTATTTATCAAGCCTCTACTACATGTTGAGTACCTTCATATATGTTATCCAAAATATATTTATAATATTCATTTTTGCAGGCCAAAAATTCGAGGTACAGAAAGATGAAATGATTTTCCTAAGGTCACACAAGTAGTACATATCAAGGGCAAATTTAGGATCCATTGGTTAGTGGGTTGATATTCTTTAGAGTGTTAAAGGTGGATTAAAAGGTGAATCTGTTGGGGGTGACTGGGTGGCTCAGTCTGTTAAGCATCCGATTCTTGCTTTTGGCTCAGGTCATGATCTCATGGTTCATGGGATGTAGCCCCACATTGGGCTCTGCACTGACAGTGTGGAGCCTACTTGGGATTCTCTCTCTCCCTCACTCTCCATCCCTCTCCCACTCTCTCTCACTCTATCTCTCTAAATAAATAAATAAACAAACTTAAAAAAGGAAAAAAGTGAACCAGGGGCGCCTGGGTGGCTCAGTCGGTTGGGCATCCAACTTCAGTTTAGGTCATGATCTCGTGGATCGTGGGTTTGAGCCCCGCGTCAGGCTGTGTGCTGACAGCTCTGAGACTGAAGCCTGCTTCTGATTCTGTGTCTCCCTCTCTCTCTGCCCCTCCCCCATTCATTCTCTCTCTTTCTCTCTCTCTCTCTCTGAAAAATAAATAAAACATTCAAAAAAAGTAAACCAATGATAATGGAAAACATGGCCAGTGACTTGAGTAAATCTAGGAAATTTCAATGATAGGAATGAATCTATGTGTGATTGAAGTAGGCAAGAGGAAGAGGCAGGCCAGGGAAGTATTTGTACTTGGAACTATTTGTGGCAGTTGTGAAAACACATCACATCCAAAGGGCTCAGAAGAAATGGGATATTGGTTAGATTTTTAGCTCGTTAAGTTTTTGTACTTGACCAGTTCCTCAGCATTGCCCTATATTTGTAATAAGCATAAACCTTTTGATTTTTATGTAAGTACACATAGGAAATATAAGCATATTCAACTTCAACATCCCACAGATCTCAAAGAAACATAGCAAAAAACGAGTTCGAGTTTTAGTTAGTTCATCTGTAAAAAATGAAGGCAGTAGAACTATTCTAGCTCATAATGATGTGATTTAAAGGTACCATGACATCACCTCAGCCTCCAGAATTCCCAAATCATGTATTCCCAACTTATGCTAGTCTCCTTAGAAATCATTTCATTTTAGGGGCGCCTGGGTGGCTCAGTCGGTTAAGCATCGGACTTCAGCTCAGGTCATGATCTTGTGGTTTGTGAGTTCAAGCCCCACGTCGGGCTCTGTGCTGACAGTTCGGAGCCTGGAGCCTACTTCAGATTCTGTGTCTCCCTCTCTCTCTCTGCCCCTCCCCTGTTCACACTCTGTCTCTCAATAATAAATAAACGTTAAAAAAAAAAAAGAAATCATTTCATTTTCATTTCACCCAGAACCATTAAGGACTCAATACCTTTTCTTCAAATATTGGCATTCCCCTCATTTCAGTGGACCCTTCCATCCAGGGGCTCTGAGATCTGTTATGTTATTGATGCCCTCCCCTGGCATACTACTGATCTCTAATCACTGAAGCATCCAATCTAAAGGCAGATGACAGAGCAGCTGCTGGAGATGAGGGGGGAGAAGATTCTACATGCTAACAAACTTGACTCACCATAAATTTACAGAAACCAGATAGAACTTTCATTCTTTCTCCTCTTTGGCAGCCTTCTTTTATTAATTGCTGAGTGTTTTCCCTGTTCTGATTTCTCAAAATCTTTATTTCTAGCTATCAGTCTTGCATATCATTTAGCCAAAACAAGACACATGACTTAGGCTCTCTCATTTCACCTCCGTGTTTCAATGGATCACTCTCTCAACATACAGAACTTCTCATCCTTCCATGATGTCTGAGAAAAATAAAGCACTTGAAAGCAAGTATCTTTAACTAAGCTCTATTTCAGATTCCTTTTTGTTTTCTTAAAAAGGTGTTTCTCATTGTTTACTTTTCGTCTATTATTTTTAATTTCTTTTTTCTATTGATTCTCTTTTATGTCCTGATCAGTGGCTCACACTTTTTTTTTAAGTTTTGATAAATCAATAGAAGCTATTGATAATGAATATCATTATTATTTAAATTGACTTTTCTTGAATAATGTGATTAAATTTTTAAATATTCAGCAGCGATTTCATATTCTATCCAGTGAACTGTCTTTTGAATATCCGTGCCACTTTTTCTATTGATAAATTAATATAAATTTTGCAATGTTTTTTAAACTTTTTAATTAATTAATAGAAAGCATTTTTCTATCACATTCGTGACGAATATTTTTCAGTTTGTTGCATCTGACTAACATATAAGAATTGGTAGGAATTAAAAAAGTTTAATTTTATCTATCACATTGGTTATCATTTCTCTTTCTGATATCCTCAAATGCTTCTATACTTAGAATATCATTTGCTTTATATATTTCAATTAATACATGCTTCTATATTTGTATAATATATCTGTTTTTATTTTATTACTTTAAAGTTTTGAATTCATGTGCAATTATTTTACTCTTTATCATAATAATTTTGCAATTTATGGTAGGTCATCAAAATTGCAAATCATCTTTGACTTGTCCAGCTTAATTTATATTCCATGTCATTAACTTAGAAAGTATAGTTTTCCAAAATTAAATAAAATTTCACAGCCTTGCTGATTCATTTTATTAAACGACAAGCATAGTAAGGATAAGAATCATGTCATATTTGTTTCCTTAGTACATAGTATAATCCTTATGTATTATTTAATACTATGTATAATACATAATAGGCTTTTGATAAATGTTTACTGAATTCGATTACAAAATTGGGTTATCACACTATGTCAATGTCATGATAATTATTTTATTAATATAATGCTTTGCACAGTCTTCTTGAAACTATGCTTTTAAGCAAGACAACTTATATATTATTCAGTAGTCCTCATTCCTTACTTCTATATTCTTCCTTCTTTCTATGCTGCTTTAGATGATGTTGGCATAGTCTCTTCCCTGTTTCTCATTCTAGAATGCTGCTGCTTTGATAGTGTGTGTTAACCCAGTGTCTTTTCTTGTTTCTGACCACTTTCGATGATCACCTATGTTCAGTCCTTAGGACTCCCTGTATGCATGAGCTTTTCAATAGAACTGGCCTTATCCATTCAAAAATGTGGCAGTCTTCATTCAGCCAAAAGTCTCTACACTTTGGACTTTCTAATATCACCTGCAGTAAGAAGAACACAGAGACAAAATTGCTTGGCTAATTGCTTATTGACCATATATTTTATTTTGTGACAGTCCTTTCAAATAGTGCCAACTCTAGCAAAGACCAGGAGGGTCCAGAGATTTCTAATAGGAAATTATTAAGCAGATTGCATTTGCCAATAAATGGAACTCCATAGTTGATGTATAAACTTTCAAGAAAAATAATGAAAGAAAGAAAAGTGTTGGAAAGTGTTAGTGTTGGAAAACAGCTTCCTATGTAGTCAGATGATTAAACTTCTGAGAGGATATAGACTGAGTTCATAGTTTAAGACTTCCTGAAGCAGATATAGAGAATGGAGAGGAGGGACAGTCAGATGAATGCAAGGAACTAAACAAGGAAATAGTGTGAGGATCTCCATAGAATGAAATAAAGTACTAGTATTGCCTTCTATATTTTTTTATTTTTAGGAAATAGCCTTGAAGAAGGAAACGCATGTTGTTTTAAGACTAGTGAGAAGAAAAATAATGAGTCAGAGACTACAACTGTGTGGGTAAGCCATAAAGCAAAATTTGTAGAATAATCTGGAAGTTTGAGACTACACAGCTTTGCTTAAGGCTACCTCTATTTTTTTTCATCTAGGCACTAGGTAAATAAGAGTAATGTAGAAGTATTTTCTGTCTTTTATAACAACATAGATTCAACTTTTTATAGAAACTATATCATAACTTTTATAGAAACTATGACATATTTTTACTGTTTAATAAGAAAATTACAGACTTTCAATGTCCCTTTTGTTCATTAAAAATAATAATAGCCAACACTTGTTGAGCACTGACTGTTTGTCAGACACTATGCTAAGTTCCTAAATAAATCACATTTTATTTTATCTTCACAGATAAAATACAAGTGTAATACACATGAGATGATACAAGTGTAATATGCGTTTTACAGATTAGTACACAGAGACTTAACTGGTGAGGGTCATACAAATGTAAGTGCCAGAGGCAGGAACTGAACCTAGGAATTTGATCACAGAGCCGCTATAGAACAAAACCCTAATAGTAAGTCACATAAAATCCAATTTCCAATATTAGTAATATAAGTTACTGGTTATGTTAAGAATATTTGTATATGTGATCACTTCAGCTTTACAGACTTAATCTTTTATCCATGGATTTAATAGTTGTATTTACAGAATGTATTTTTGTTTGCCTTCGTAAGTGATATACTAATAACAATTTGCATTTTCATTGATGAGTCCGGGCTCTGACCAGCCAACTAAAATAATGGAAATGATGTAGTTCACTGGATTAAATCTAAATATGAAAGGTCATATCTTCTATCTAGATCTCATAAATAAATCCATAACTCCATGACCTTTCGGTAGCCTTCTTTACTATAACTGCAGGAAGTAATAAGCAATGGGGATCTCTGTGAAGTATATTGAGTTAAGACTGAGACAGCTGTCTGCTCAGGTTTGCCTCAGTGGCAATACTCGATAATTCCAAAATTTAGAGTGGTGGATTATTGAAATATAATTCTACATTTAAAAAAACTCCTTTGCAAGTTTTGGGTGAAAAAAAGAGTATTGGAGAATAAGGAATATTATAAGGTGAGGCATGGGGATGACAAGTTTTTAACAGAGAGGGGCAGGAGATTTTATTGGGAAAGTAATTTTGCATATTGCTCCAGAGGAAATGCATGCAAAGAAAGTAGATAACGAAAAGATAGTTTTTGTTGGTTATTTTTGTTATACTAATTTTGATATGCCAGCTGGGAGTAACACGTGTT
Organism: Panthera tigris; assembly: GCF_018350195.1. Lineage (NCBI taxonomy): Eukaryota > Metazoa > Chordata > Mammalia > Carnivora > Felidae > Panthera > Panthera tigris. The sequence goes on along the minus strand of NC_056668.1, from coordinate 99,302,479 downwards.
TCCATTAACCTCTGGTCCCTTGCTGCTGTTTGAAAACCCTCCAGATGGCCTTATGGTTAGAGAATGCTTGTGATCATCTGACATTGGGGAAAAAGGGCCTTTGTAGTCCCTTTGAGGATATTGTTCAATTTGAAAAACAAACCCTAAGAAAACCTTACTTGATTCTTTCCACTTCTTTTTATTTTGGTACAATGCATATAACATAAAACTTGTCATCTTAATTATTCTTAACTGTACAGTTCAGAGGTATTAAATACACTTGTAATATTGTGTAAGCATCACCACCATCCAATCCATCTACATAACTGTTTTCATCTTGAAAAACTAAAACTCTATACTCATTTCCTCATTCCTCCTCCTAGCCCCTCGTAACCACCATGTTACTTTCTATGATTCTGCATACTTCAGACACTTTATATAAGTAGAATCATGCAGTGTTTATCTTTTTATGACTGGCTTATTTCACAATCATAATGTCCTCAAGTTTCATCTATGCTATAGCTTATTTCAGAATATCCTTTCCTTCTAAAGCTAAATGATATTCATTCTATGTATATACCACCTTTGCTTATCTATTCATATGTCAATGGGCACTTGGGTTGCTTCCACATTTTAGCTATTATGAATAATGCTGCTATAAATATGACCACCAATATCTCTTTAAGACCGTGCTTTCAATTCTTCTGGGTAGGTAACCAAAAGTGGAATTGTTGAATCATATAAATAGTTCTATTTTTAATTTTTTGAGGAACCACCATTCTGTTTTCCACAGTGGCTTGACTATTTCACATTCCAACCAACAGTGCACAGAGGTTCCAAATTTACATCATTACCAGTACATCTTTTCTTTCTCTTTTCTTTTTTCTTTTCTTTGCTTTTCTTTCCTTTTCTTTTTTCTTTCTTTTCTTTTCCCTTTCTCTTCTCTTCTCTTCTCTTCTCTTCTCTTCTCTTCCTTTTCTTTTCTTTTCTTTTCTCATCCCTTCCTTCTCTTCTCTTTTCTCCCTTCATTCCTTCCTTCCTTCTTCTCTTTCTTTCTTTCTTTTTTCTTTCTTTCTCCCTTCCTCCTTTTCTTTCTTTCTTTCTTTCTTTCTTTCTTTCTTTCTTTCTTTCTTTCTTTCTTTCTTTCATTGTAGCCATCCTAATGGGTCTGAACTGGTATCTCATTGTAGTTTTGATTGGCATTTCCCTAATTATTAGTGATGTTGAGCATCTTTTCATGTGCTTATTGCCCATTTGTTGTATATCTTTTCTGGAAAAATATTCAGGTACTTTGTCCAGTTTTTAAGTCAGGGTGTTTTGTTTTTTGTTGTTGACTTTTAGAAGTTTCCTACATATTCTGTACATTAATCCCTTAACAGATATATAGTTTACAAATATTTTCTCTGATTCTGTGGTTTGCATTTTTATTCTGTTGGTATTAACTTCCAATGTGTAATTTTTAAAAATTTCCATAAAGTCCAATGTGTCTGTTTTTTTTTTCATTTGTTGCCTGTGCCTTTGGTGTCAAGAAATTATTGCCAAATTCAATGTCATATTACTTTTCTCCTGTGTTTTTTTCCTAAGAGTTTTATAGTTTTTCATTTTATATCCATGTATTTGATCCATTTAAGTTAATTCTTGCATATGGTTTGAGAAAAGGGTTCTACTTCATTCTCTTGCATGTGGATAGTTTCCCCAACACTGTATGTTGAAAAGACTGTTTTTCCCCATTGCAAAGTTTTGGTATCTTGTCAAAAATCATTTGACTGTGTATATGAAGGTGTATTTCTGGGGTTCTGTATTCTACTCCATTGCCTTTATGCTAGTATCATACTGTTTTGATTACTATAACTTTGTTATAAATTTTCATATCAGGAAGTATGCATTCTCCAAGTTTGTTATTCCTTTTCAAAATTATTTTGGCTATACAGAGTCTCTTGAGATACCACCTGAATTTTAGAATAGGTTTTTCTATTTCTTCACAAAATGTCATTGGAATTTTGATAGGAATTACATGAATCTTTTGGTAGATTGCTTTGGGTAGTACTGACATCGTAAGAATATTGAGTCATCTAATTCATAAATGTAAGATGTGATTCTATTTATTTATATCTTCTTTAATATTTTTCAGCATTGGTTTATAGTTTTCATTTTACAGGTCTCTTATCTTCTTGCTTAAGTTAATTTCTAAGTGTTTTATTTTTTTGGTGCTATTATAAATAGAATTGTTTTTGTACTTTCCTTTTCAGATTGTTTTTTAGCATATAGAAATGCAATTTTTGTATGCTGACTTCATATTCTGCTATCATATATATACTGCTGAACTCATTTATTAGTTCTAACAGCGTGTGTGTGTGTGTGTGTGTGTGTGTGTGCGTGTGATCTTTAGGATTTTCTACATATAAGATGATATCATATGAGAACAGAGATCATTTTACTTCCTCTGTTTCAATTTGGATCCCTTGAATTTCTTTTTTAATTACATAATTGCTCTGCCTTGAATGTCCAGTGTTATGTTTTTTGCTTTGTTTTGTTTGACTTTGTATTTATTTTTTTATTTTTAAATTTTTGTTTAAATTCTAGTTAGTTAACATTCAGTGCAATATTGGTTTCAGGAGTAGAATTCAGTGATTCATCACTTACATACAACACCCAGTGCTCATCATAACAACTGCCCTCATTAACAACCATCACCCATCTAGCCCGTCCCCACCCACCTCCCTCCATCAACCCTCAGTTTGTTCTCTATTGTTAAGTGTCTCTTATGGTTTGTTTCCCTCTCTCTTTTTTTCCTCCTTCCCATTTGTTTATCTGTTTTGTTAAATTCCACATATGAATGAAATCATATGGTATTTGTCTTTTTCTGACTGAATTTTTTCACTTAGCATAATATACTCTAGCTCCATCCATGTCATTGCAAATGGCAAGATTTCATTCTTTTTGATGACCGAGTAATATTCCATTGCATACATATACCACATCACTTTATCTATTTGCCATTTGACAGACATTTGGGCTCTTTCGAGAGTTTGGCTATTGTTGACAATTCTGGTATCAACATCGGGGTGTATGTACCCATTCAAATCTGTATTTTTGTATTTTCGGGGTAAATACCTAGCAGTGCAATTGTTGGGTCATAGAGTAGTTCTATTTTTAAATTTTTGAGGAAACTCCATACTGTTTTCCTGCTCAGTATGTTGAATAGAGGTGGCAAAAGTGGGCATCCTTGCCGTGTTACTGATCTCTGGAAAAAATCTTGTGGTGTTTCACAATTGAGTATGAAGTTCACTGGGGTTTTTCCTATATGGCTTCAATTATATTGAGGTAGTTTACTTCTGTTCCTAATGTGTTGAATGTTTTTATCATTTTTTCTGCATCAACTGAGATGATCATGTCATTTTTTTCTCTCATTCTGTTAATGGTATTTTATATTGCTTGATTTTTATATATTGAAACATCTCTGCATTTCAGCAATAAACTCCATTTGGTTATGTTATACAGTCCATTTAATATGCTGCTGAATTTGATTTGCTAGTTCTTTTTTGAGGATGTTTTATCTAAGCTTGTAAGGGATGTTGGTCTATAGTTTCTTTTCTTGTAGTGTCTTTGGCCTCATTAACAGGCTAATGCTTATCTCATAGAATAAGTTAGGAAGTGTTCCCTCCTCTTTAATTTTTCAGAAGAGTTTGAAAAAGATTGGCATTTTCTAATAATACCTAATTGGTATTTTCTAATGTTTGGTAGAATTCGCCAGTTAACTCATCAGATCCTAGGCTTTTTTTCATCAGGGGATTTTTGATTACTGATTTAATCTCCTTACTAGTTAAGAGTCTATTCAGATTTCCTATTTATTTATTATATAGTCTTGGTACGTTTTGTATTTCTAGAAATGTATCCAAGTTATCTAAGTTATACAGTTTGTGGGTATACAGTTGTTCAATAGTACACTCATGTTTTTATTTCTATAAAATTGGTAATAATGTCTCTACATTCATTTATAATTTTAGTAATTTGAATGTTTCTCTCTCTCTCTCTCTCTCTCTCTCTCTCTCTTTAACCCATCTAACTAAAAGTTTATAAATTTTGATGATCATTTCAAAGAACAAACTTTTGGTTTCATTGACTCTTCTCTATTGTTTTTCTATTCTTTATTTTTTGTCCTTGCTCTAACCTTTATTGTTACTTCTATTAACTTTGAGTTTAGTTTGCTCTTCCTTTTATAATTCCTTAAGCTATAAAGTTTTGAGATTTTTTTTATATATATATTTTTTTATTTCTTAAAATCAGTTTTATTGGGACATAATTAACATTAAAATTATAAGATATTTGAAGTGTGTGTTGTGGTGATTTGATATATATGTGCATTGTATAAAGATTCTCCATCTAGTTAATTAACATACCCATTACTTTATTTACTTATTTACTTACTTCTTTATTTATTTTTGGTGAGAACATTTAAGTTCATTTTCTTACCAAATATCAATTATACAATACTGTGTTGTCAACTATAGTCACCATATTTTATGTTAGATATTCAGACATTATTCATCTGATAGATGAAAGTTTTTACCCTTGACCAAACTCTCCCTTTGGGGCAACCAGAAAGAAGATGAGTAGGAAACAGAAGTCTTTAAACAACACAATAAACCAACTAGATCTAATAGAAAAATACAGAATACTTTACTCAACAACATTCTTCTCAGTGGTACATTTTCCAGAAGAGACCATATGTTAATCCATAGAGTAAGTGTCAATAGTTTTTAAAAGACAGGTATCATATAAAGAAAACTTCTTTGACCACACAAGATGATGTTAAAAATCAACAATAGAAGTAAAACTAGAAAATACACAAATTTGTGGAAGTTAAAAAGCCTCCCATTCTTAAATTATTAATGGATCAACAAAGAAATCACAAGAAAAATTAGAAAATACTTAGGGATGAATGAAAACAAAATGAGACATACCAAAATTTAATGAAACAGTGAAAGCAAATGCTAAAGAAGAAATTTACAGCTGTAGACATTTACAGTGTTTGTCCCTTATTTCTTGCATTATTGTCTTATTTTGTGTTGTTTTTTAGCAAAATATTTAAATTTTTATTTCTCCTTTTGTCTTGAGCATATTACATAGCTAATCTCTTTATATCTACCACAAAGAACACATTTAACATCTTAAAGTTATAACACACTGATTTGAATTTATACAGTTTAAACTCAATAACATACAAAAATCAGTTCTTTTACAGCTTTTCCCTGAACCCTTTTAGTTCTTCATAACACAGAATCACATTTTTATACATTGTATGACTCCAAAATAAACTAATAATTTTTAAATGCATTGATCTTTTAAGTTAGTGTTGAAAATAAAAGGTGGTGTTATAAACCAAAGTGATAATAATACTAGCTTTTAAACTTATAATTGTTAGGGTTTTTCTTTTTTGTATTAGTCTTTTACACTTGTACAAAAACAACTGAAGTTGCAAATTACTGTTACTATTTTACTAGCTTTTACAATTGCTCATGTATTTATGTTTATTGATATCTTTATTTCTTCACTCTGCTTCAGGTTACTGTCAAGTGTCCTTTCATTTTTACCCTGCAAGACTCCCTTAAGCATTTCTTGCAGGGCAAGTATAGTGATAATGAAGTCCTTCAGCTTTGGTGTATCTAGGAATGTCTTAATTTCTTCTTCACCCTTGTAGGACAGTTTGCCAGGTATAGAATTTTTTTTTGTTTGTTTACAGTTTTTTCTATTAGCACGTGAATATACTAGCGCACTAGCTTCTTCTTACTAAAGTTTCTGATGAGAAATCTGTTCATATTCTTGTTAGGGATAGCCTATATATGATGAGTCACTTCCTTCTTGTTGCTTTCAAGATTTTCTCTTTGTTTTTGGACAGTTGGTCATAATGTGTGTTGGTATGGGTTTTTTTGAGTTTGTCTTAGAGCTTCTTAAGCTTCTTAGATGTTTTTACTCATGATCTATCAAGTCTGAGAAGTTTTCAACCATTGTTTCTTCAAATATGTTGTATGCTCTTTTCCTTTTCTTTTTCTGGGACTGCACAACACATAGGTCCTTTGGTGTCCCATAGGTCTCTTAGGTTCTGTTCACTTTTTATTATTTTTTCCTTCTGTTTCTCAGACTCAATAATTTCTATTGCCTTATCTTTAAGTTCACTAATTCTTTATTCTGCTTGGTCAAATCTGTCTATGAATCCTTGTAATGAGTTTTTCATTTTAGTCATTTTTACTGTTCATCTGTATAATTTCTTTTCAGTTCCTTTTTTAGGTTTTCTATCTTGTTATTGATATTTCCACTTTGTTCATATATCAATTTCTTGACTTTTTGTACATATTACCTTGTTCGTTCAATAGCTTTAAAACAATTGTTTTAAAGTCTTTATCTAAGAGATCTACCATCAAGTCTTTTTCAAGGGCAGTTTCTGTTGATTTATTTTTTTTCCTTTGAATGAACTATACTTTTCTGTTCTATGCATGCCATGTTATTTTTTGTTGGACATTTGAATGTAATAATGTGGCATCTCTAGAAATCATATTTTCTTCTTTCCCCAGAATTTGCTGGTTTTTGTTTTTGTATTATTGCTATAGGCTGTCTCTGTGCTGAGAATCACCCTGAGGTGGAAACACTGACCCTGTGCCTTTCCCTGCTTTGGAATATCCTAATCTTTATGTCTGGCCTACAAAAGGAGAAAAATAAAGGGGAGAAAAAGCCACTACCCTTTAAATCTCCTTGAAGTCACTTTAGCTTGAGGTGAGGGTCTTGCAGTGATACGAGGAAGTGCAACAATGGCCACGTGTCTCTTTGTCCATATCTCTGAGACTAAAAGCAAAAATCAGCTCTGAGAGAACAATTCCCTAGTATTTGGAGGACAAAGTTGTTTTGTCCCACCCTGGCTTCTGCAAGGTGTTTATAAGCTGCTCCAAGACCATCTGCTCAGCTTCCTGCCATGGAGTTTGGGGTGGGGTATCCGTAGCTGCTATGGTGCTGAAAGCTAAAATTTACTAAAATTAACCAATTTGCCATCTAAGCCTTCCCCTGGATTTTGCAAGTCCTCAACAGATGCTAGAGATCCAAAATAATTACATCAGATAGATCCTGCCAGTGTAATTTTTGTCTAGGTGGGGGGAAAGATTCCTGGTGCTTCCTGGTGTCTCCAGTCCCTCCCTTGTTTGATGTTTTAAAGTAGCTGCAGACTTAGTTCAGCTACCATAGTGAAGACAATATTTTATTTATTTAATTATTTAATATTACTTCAAATATGATAATTATATGTATATTACATGCTGAGGAGTATATGTCACATCAATACATTTTTTAAGCTATTTACTTAAAAGCCATACTTCTTTCACCAATAGTATAGGGGATTGTGCATTTTTCTAGTCAATAAGAAAGAAAATATATACAATGTAAAAAATACTGAGTGTCAATTTTTAGTCTGAAACGATCTTTTCCTATACAATATTATCAGCTAATCATTAAAGTTGGATTAATGTAGAGGAAGAAACATTTAGACATTTGGCAACTGTCTCTGTTAATCCAGTAGTTATATCAAGCACAATCACTTACCCCAACTTGGCTTCTTCAGTCATTTTTCTACTGATACAGAACAGTGTCATTTATCCTAATGTGCTTACAAGGTTTTTATCCTAAGTCAGAAACAATGACAGTCTCAGCCTGTTATTACACTGACAAGTTCACAACTTTGCCAAATGCAGAAGACATTTTAAAGGAAAATGTTTTTCATTCATTCATTATACATCGAACTCCTAAAATGCTTACTAAGTGCCTGTAATATAAAGTTACTGCTTGAAGCACCAAAGATGTAGAAGAGATCAAGACATGCTATCTACCTTCAAAGAACTTCTAGACCAGTAGTAGTGAGAAGTAAAGTTTGTTAGCTTTATATGTGGGGTCAAGAAAGTCTTCACAGAGGAAGTGACACTAAGTGTCCTAGAAAATGCAACAGCTTTGCAGGAAAAGTGACTGGGGTTTAACAAGAAGCCTGAGGAGCTAACATTCTAGATAGAGTAACTGGAATGGGGAAAGGCAAAAAATCTATAGAGAAAACACAGGAGGCCTAAGACAAAGAAAGTCTGAGATTCTGACCACAAAATCCTGCTCCCAAAGAAATCCCCTTTTCCAAGTAATAAATATTCTACCCCCTAGTTAACAACAAAAGATAGAGACCCAAATCCCAGGGGTGTAGCTCTCCCTGGAGCTCACCCACTGTCATATTTCCAGAGCACACTCTCCTTTAATCAACTCTTCACTTATACTACTGGAGCACTGTGTCTGGTCCACGACTGAATTCTTTCCCACCAGGAGAGGAGACACCCAGTGACATCTGGGAATGGGCTGGGCAGAGGCCTTAGGGCCAGGGGTCTCCTCACTTCACCTGGCAACACATATGCTGCTTAACTGAACCTAGATTTTAATTTTCTTGTACATATACTAACTATGCTGTCAGTGTTTTATACTGTACTGAGTTTTCCAAGCATACAAGTGAAGATAAAGTCAACACTGAGGAGACATGGTAGATAGTCAGAAACAACCTGGTGAACTCACTTGGGGCTAAACCAACTGATTCACAAATTGCTCTCAGTTATACACCCGATTACGTGTGCCGATACTGGTTAAGCCCATTTGAATATTTTTTAAATACGCGGCCGGAAGCAACCTAAAAGTTTGGCACAGGGATTTATTATGATTTGCTTATCTTGAATTATTTATGCTATTTCTACATTTCCTCTTTTTTTTTTTTTGCTATTATATGACATTGTGATAAATAGCATTATAAATGTTTTCTTATGAATTTCTCTGATTACTTCCTGAGGATTAACTCCTATAAGAAAAATTACTAGGCTAAATTCTCATTCTCTTTCTCTTTCTCTTTCTCCTTCTCTTTCTCTCTCTCTCTCTAGCTTACTTCTCTTTCAGCTTTTTATACATTGCTAAATTAATTGCCTCTTAGAAAGGTGGTACAATATCCATTATTGTATATTCATAAATTTGCTTTTGAAACCTATGGAAATAGATTTAGATGACATTTGATCTTTTTCCAACTATCACTCTATTAAAAATATAAATGGGTCCAGGTGAGTCTCTATTCCTTTTTTTCAGTTGAGAAAATTATTGAAAAAAATCTCAAAGATACTGAGTTTTAGAATTCTCTTAATGAGGAAAAAAAACAGTAGATATGAAAATAGGAAATTTCCATAGAGATTTTGGTGCTATCCAAAGAAGAAATAATTTAAGTGATTTAACACTTAGTTGTAAATGTTGAACTCTAACTTTTCTTTATATCTGGCTTTTACTATATTATATAAATAGGGAAGGGGAGCTTATCTAGAGTTGTTAATGCTGTTGCTGAGATAAGTAAAGGAATATCAATGGGGAAAACCAGAATGAGTCTATTCTCTGTGCATTTAAAACCTCTCCCCTTCTGACTTCCATTTTCTTTTCTTGTCAAATTCTCTGTACTTGTCAAGGACACTCTAACAGTAGAAAAGCACATTTCAACATAATTTAGAATGACAAAACAACTCTCTTGGCCTGCCCTGAGATAGGCCTTCAGTTTTGTGTATTGAAATGGCTGCTTAGAATGAAAAAATAGAATTCTATATTATAAAACCCTCAATTGTTATATTGTTTGTTGTCTGAACAGATGGAAAGATATGAGCGATGGCTTCCAGGTTAGAAATACCTGTGTTTAAAATTGTGCCTGCCACTTCATTATTTTAGTGATATTGGGAAAGCTAATTATATATTTTTTTCAATATATGAAATTTACTGTCAAATTGGTTTCCATACAACACCCAGTGCTCATCCCAAAAGGTGCCCTCCTCAATACCCATCACCCACCCTGCCCTCCCTCCCACCCCCCATCAACCCTCAGTTTGTTCTCAGTTTTTAACAGTCTCTTATGCTTTGGCTCTCTTCCACTCTAACCTCTTTTTTTTTTTTTTTCCTTCCCCTCCCCCATGGGTTTCTGTTAAGTTTCTCAGGATCCACATAAGAGTGAAACCATATGGTATCTGTCTTTCTCTGTATGGCTTATTTCACTTAGCATCACACTCTCCAGTTCCATCCACGTTGCTACAAAGGGCCATATTTCATTCTTTCTCATTGCCACGTAGTACTCCATTGTGTATATAAACCACAATTTCTTTATCCATTTATCAGTTGATGGACATTTAGGCTCTTTCCATAATTTGGCTATTGTTGAGAGTGCTGCTATAAACATTGGGGTACAAGTGCCCCTATGCATCAGTACTCCTGTGTCCCTTGGGTAAATTCCTAGCAGTGCTATTGCTGGGTCATAGGGTAGGTCTATTTTTAATTTTTTGAGGAACCTCCACACTGTTTTCCAGAGTGGCTGCACCAATTTGCATTCCCACCAACAGTGCAAGAGGGTTCCCGTTTCTCCACATCCTCGCCAGCATCTATAGTCTCCTGCTTTATTCATTTTGGCCACTCTCACTGGCGTAAGGTGATATCTGAGTGTGGTTTTGATTTGTATTTCCCTGATGAGGAGTGACGTTGAGCATCTTTTCATGTGCCTGTTGGCCATCCGGACGTCTTCTTTAGAGAAGTGTCTATTCATGTCTTCTGCCCATTTCTTCACTGGGTTATTTGTTTTTTGGGTGTGGAGTTTGGTGAGCTCTTTATAGATTTTGGATACTAGCCCTTTGTCCGATATGTCATTTGCAAATATCTTTTCCCATTCCGTCGGTTGTCTTTTAGTTTTGTTGGTTGTTTTCTTTGCTGTGCAGAAGCTTTTTATCTTCATAAGGTCCCAGTAGTTCATTTTTGCTTTTAATTCCCTTGCCTTTGGGGATGTGTCAAGTAAGAAATTGCTATGGCTGAGGTCAGAGAGGTCTTTTCCTGCTTTCTCCTCTAGGGTTTTGATGGTTTCCTTTCTCACATTCAGGTCCTTTATCCATTTTGAGTTTATTTTTGTGAATGGTGTGAGAAAGTGGTCTAGTTTCAATCTTCTGCATGTCGCTGTCCAGTTCTCCCAGCACCATTTGTTAAAGAGACTGTCTTTTTTCCATTGGATGTTCTTTCCTGCTTTGTCAAAGATGAGTTGGCCATACGTTTGTGGGTCTAGTTCTGGGGTTTCTATTCTATTCCACTGGTCTATGTGTCTGTTTTTGTGCCAATACCGTACTGTCTTGATGATGACAGCTTTGTAGTAGAGGCTAAAGTCTGGGATTGTGATGCCTCCTGCTTTGGTCTTCTTCAAAATTACTTTGGCTATTTGGGGCCTTTTGTGGTTCCATATGAATTTTAGGATTGCTTGTTCTAGTTTCGAGAAGAATGCTGGTACAATTTTGATTGGGATTGCATTGAATGTGTAGATAGCTTTGGGTAGTATTGACATTTTGACAATATTTATTCTTCCAATCCATGAGCACGGAATGTTTTTCCATTTCTTTATATCTTCTTCAATTACCTTCATAAGCTTTCTATAGTTTTCAGCATACAGATCTTGTACATCTTTGGTTAGATTTATTCCTAGGTATTTTATGCTTCTTGGTGCAATTGTGAATGGGATCAGTTTCTTTACTTGTCTTTCGGTTGCTTCATTATTAGTGTATAAGAATGCAACTGATTTCTGTACATTGATTTTGTATCCTGCCACTTCGCTAAATTCATGTATCAGTTCTAGCAGTCTTCTGGTGGAGTCTCTCGGATTTTCCATGTATAATATCATGTCATCTGCAAAAAGTGAAAGCTTAACCTCATCTTTGCGAATTTTGATGCCTTTGATTTCCTTTTGTTGTCTGATTGCTGATGCTAGAACTTCCAACACTATGTTAAACAACAGCGGTGAGAGTGGGCATCCCTGTCGTATTCCTGATCTCAGGGAAAAAGCTCTCAGTTTTTCCCCATTGAGGATGATATTAGCTGTGGGCTTTTCATAAATGGTTTTTATGATCTTTAAGTATGTTCCTTCTATCCTGACTTTCTCGAGGGTTTTTATTAAGAAACGTTGCTGAATTTTGTCAAAGGCCTTTTCTGCATCGATTGACAGGATCATATGGTTGTTATCTTTCCTTTTATTAATGTGATGTATCACATTGATTGATTTGTGAATGTTGAACCAGCCCTGCATCCCGGGAATGAATCCCACTTGATCATGGTGAATCATTCTTTTTATATGCTGTTGAATTTGATTTGCTAGTATCTTATTGAGAATTTTTGCATCCATATTCATCAGGGATATTGGCCTGCAGTTCTCTTTTTTTACTGGGTCTCTGTCTGGTTTAGGAATCAGAGTAATACTGTATTCATAGAATGAGTCTGGAAGTTTTCCTTCCCTTTCTATTTTTTGGAATAGCTTGAGAAGGACAGGTATTATCTCTGCTTTAAACGTCTGGTAGAACTCCCTTGGAAAGCCATCTGGTCCTGGACTCTTATTTGTTGGGAGATTTTTGATGACTGATTCAATTTCTTCGCTGGTTATGGGTCTGTTCAAGATTTCTATTTCCTCCTGATTGAGTTTTGGAAGAGTGTGGGTGTTTAGGAATTTGTCCATTTCTTCCAGGTTGTCCAATTTGTTGGCATATAATTTTTCATAGTATTCCCTGATAATTGCTTGTATCTCTGAGGAATTGGTTGTAATAATTCCATTTTCATTCATGATTTTATCTATTTGGGTCATCTCCCTTTTCTTTTTGAGAAGCCTGGCTAGAGGTTTATCAATTTTGTTTATTTTTTCAAAAAACCAACTCTTGGTTTCATTGATCTGCTCTACAGTTTTTTTAGATTCTATATTGTTTATTTCTGCTCTGATCTTTATTATTTCTCTTCTTCTGCTGGATTTAGGCTGTCTTTGCTGTTCTGCTTCTATTTCCTTTAGGTGTGCTGTTAGATTTTGTATTTGGGATTTTTCTTGTTTCTTGAGATAGGCCTGGATTGCAATGTATTTTCCTCTCAGGACTGCCTTCGCTGCATCCCAAAACGTTTGGATTGTTGTATTTTCATTTTCGTTTGTTTCCATATGTTTTTTAATTTCTTCCTTAATTGCTTGGTTGACCCATTCATTCTTTAGTAGGGTGTTCTTTAACCTCCATGCTTTTGGAGGTTTTCCAGACTTTTTCCTGTGGTTGATTTCAAGCTTCATAGCATTGTGGTCTGAAAGTATGCATGGTATAATTTCAATTCTTGTAAATTTATGAAGGGCTGTTTTGTGACCCAGTATGTGATCTATCTTGGAGAATGTTCCATGTGCACTCGAGAAGAAAGTATATTCTGTTGCTTTGGGATGCAGAGTTCTAAATATATCTGTCAAGTCCATCTGATCCAATGTATCATTCAGGGCCCTTGTTTCTTTATTGACCGTGTGTCAGATGATCTATCCATTTAAGTGGGGTGTTAAAGTCCCCTGCAATTACCACATTCTTATCAATAAGGTTGCTTATGTTTGTGAGTAATTGTTTTATATATTTGGGGGCATTTGGTGCATAGACATTTATAATTGTTAGCTCTTCCTGATAGATAGACCCTGTGATTATTGTATAATGCCCTTCTTCATCTCTTGTTACAGCCTTTAATTTAAAGTCTAGTTTGTCTGATATAAGTATGGCTACTCCAGCTTTCTTTTGACTTCCAGTAGCATGATAAATAGTTCTCCATCCCCTCACTCTCAATCTGAAGGTGCCCTCAGGTCTAAAATGAGTCTCTTGTAGACAGCAAATAGATGGGTCTTGTTTTTTTATCCATTCTGATACCCTGTGTCTTTTGGTTGGAACATTTAGTCCATTTACATTCAGTGTTATAGAAAGATATGGGTTTAGAGTCAGTGTGATGTCCATAGGTTTCATGCTTGTAGCGATGTCTCTGGTACTTTGTCTCACAGGATCCCCCTTAGGATCTCTTGTAGTGCTGGTTTAGTGGTGACGAATTCCTTAAGTTTTTGTTTGTTTAGGAAGACCTTTATCTCTCCTTCTATTCTAAATGACAGACTTGCTCGATAAAGGAGTCTCGGCTGCATATTTTTTCTGTTCATCACATGGAAGATCTCCTGCCATTCCTTTCTGGCCTGCCAAGTTTCAGTAGAGAGATCGGTCGCGAGTCTTATAGGTCTCCCTTTATATGTTATAGCACGTTTATCTCTAGCTGCCCTCAGAATTTTCTCTTTATCCTTGTATTTTGCCAGTTTCACTATGATATGTTGTGCAGAAGATCGATTCAAGTTACGTCTGAAGGGAGTTCTCTGTGCCTCTTGGATTTCAATGCCTTTTTCCTTCCCCAGATCTGGAAAGTTCTCAGCTATTATTTCTTCAAATACACCTTCAGCACCTTTCCCTCACTCTTCCTCCTGTGGAATACCAATTATGCGTAGATTATTTCTCTTTAGTGCATCACTTAGTTCTCTAATTTTCCCCTCATACTCCTGGATTTTTTTATCTCTCTTTTTCTCAGCTTCCTCTTTTTCCATAATTTTATCTTCCAGTTCACCTCTTCTCTCCTCTGCCTCTTCAATCCGAGCTGTGGTTGTCTCCATTTTATTTTGCAGCTCATTGATAGCATTTTTTAGCTCCTCCTGGCTGTTCCTTAGTCCCTTGATCTCTGTAGCAAGAGATTCTTGCTGTCCTTTATACTGTTTTCAAGCCCAGCGATTAATTTTATGACTATTATTCTAAATTCACTTTCTGTTATATTGTTTAAATCATTTTTGATCAGTTCGTTAGCAGTTGTTATTTCCTGGATGTTTTTCTGAGGGGAATTCTTCCATTTCGTCATTTTGGATAGTCCCTGGAGTGGTGTGGGACTGCAGGGCACTTCCCCTGTGCTGTCTTGAATACTTGCGTTGGTGAGCGGGGCTGCAGTCAGACCTGACGTCTGCCCCCATCCTACCGCTGGGGCCACAGTCAGACTGGTGTGTGCCTTCTCTTCCCCTCTCCTAGGGGCGGGATTCACTGTGGCCCATCTGGGCTACTTGCACACTGCCAGGCTTGTGGTGCTGGGGATCTGGCGTATTAGCTGGGGTGGATCGGCAAGGTGCACAGTGGCGGTAGGGGCAGGCTCAGCTCGCTTTTCCTTCAGAGATTCGCTTCGGGAGGGGCCCTGCGGCACCAGGAGGGAGTCAGACCCACTGGAGGGATGGATCCGCAGAAGCACAGGGTTGGGTGTTTGCACAGTGCAAGCAAGTTCCCTGGCAGGAACTGGTTCCCTTTGGGATTTCGGCTGGGGGATGGGCGAGGGAGATGGCGCTGGCGAGCGCCTTTGTTCCCCGCCAAGCTGCGCTCTGTCATCCGGGGCTCAACAACTCTCCCTCCCTTTGTCCTCCAGCCCTCCCGCTTTCCGAGCAGAGCTGTTAACTTATGACCTCCCAGATGCTAAGTCAAGCTTGCTGTCGGAACACACTCCGTCTGGTCCCTCCGCTTTTGCAAGCCAGACTCGGGGGCTCTGCTTGTCCGGCAGGCTGCCCCTCTGCCCCGGCTCCCTCCCGCCAGTCCGTGGAGTTAACACCGCCTCTCCGCCCTTCCTACCCTCTTCTGTGGGCCTCTCGTCTACGCTTGGCTTCGGAGACTCCATGCTGCTAGTCTTCTGGAGGTTTTCTGGGTTATTTAGGCAGGTGTAGGTGGAATCTAAGTGATCAGCAGGATGCGCGGTGAGCCCAGCATCCTCCTACGCCACCATCTTCCCAGGATCCTCCAGGAAAGCTAATTATAATATCCCTAAGCCTCAGGAAGATTTAGCGGTCAGTGAAAATTTATATAAATTTATTTTTAAACTATTGTTTATTACTTATGTAAATATGGTTTCACTGTTCAGTCGATGTGTGTGTGTGTGTGTGTGGTGTGTGTTTGCATATACAATTTAATAGGTTCCAGAAGCATAAGCATATACAGTGGCCATTTTTTCTAAAGGAGAGGACTTATTGAAGGGAGATTCAGTGTCAAGTTTCAGATCTACAATCCATTAGCTACATGACCTTGGATAAGTTACTTAATTGCTCTTTTGTTTTATGTACCACCCGAGTTCTTTCCCTATCCTGGCCAGTTGAAGTTCCTTGCGCAAAGTGAGTTTTATTCCTGGAGCAGATTCTTTATCTCTTCCAGACCCTTTATTATACCCTAGCTAACCATCTCATTATGCACACTGCTAAGGTCAGAGAAAGGATGTCAAACAGCAAAAACCTCCTTTTGTCTTTCAGTGTCACTACCACACATGCAGTGTATCTTTTGCATTGATACTAAACCCCCACTTATTTAAATTTCTTTCTTTGGTCTGTCAATACTGGCATAACGACTGTGAAATTTTTAAAAATTGTGTGCCAGTCTGCTTAGAACATATGCTAAACTATTCCTGCAAAGCACGGGGTGAACCAGTCCTCAAGAGACATCTGTATTGAATCAAAACTCCCTGGGGATGTGAATATTTTCTTTTGTTTCAGTAGTTTTTTGTCTTTTTTTTTCTCCTTCATAATCTTTACTTGGGAACAATTCACATTGAATTCACAATCAGACTTATTCTGCTCTTCCCAATACAACAGTGGAAATAAAATAAAATGTATAACCAACATATTGTCAATTCACCGTTACAGTAATGCTTATGAATATGGCATTTACCTGCCTGACAGATGTTCGCCTATGTGATTATCTAGAATTATATTTTCCATCGCTTTTCTTTAATGTCTATTAACAACAGAAAGCCAAGAGCTAAAATTTTAACTCTGAATAAATTTTTCACTAAAAAAAGTATAAGAAATGATTAATTTTTATTTTTATTTCTATTACCATCAATTACATATGATTCTGACATTAAATGCCTGCCAGAAGGTAGATCACCTGACTACCCATCACTTACTAAAGATGAGTCCTTCATACCCCTTTTCCACCAACCACCACCCACTAAAATATCTTCTATTCCACAGTAAATTTCATTTTATATATGAAATGTATTTACATCAAAACTATTGTTTATTATGTATGTAAATGTGCTTCACTGCTAAACTAATACATTTTTTCTAACTGTAGAAAATTATATGGGTGTGTTGGGTTAGAATGGGATGTATAATATTTTTTCCATAAAAATTACTAGATGTATGTGCTTGTGTGAGCATATGTGTGTGTATAGACAAATTTTTCAGAACTAAAATTTGTTAACTAAAAATGGGTATCAATTAATCCCTGAGAGATTCAGAAGCCAGTATAACTTTTACTGTCTATAAATGTAATTTCCTTTTTGAATATCATAAAAGAAGTTTTCCATTAAATGTCATTAGTTATTACATTCTATACATAGCAAGCTACATGCATAATAAGACATAATGTTACAAAGTATACACTTAAGAAACACCCAGGTGTGCTTGGATGACTCAGTCAGTTGAGCATCCAACTCTTGATTTTGACTCGGGACATGATCCCAGAGTTGTGGAATTGAGCCCCACCTCAGGTTCCATGCTGAAAATGGAGCCTGATTGAAATTTTCTCTCTCCCTCCACCCTTTACCCCTGCTCATGCTTGCGCTCTCTCTCTCTCTCACTCTGTTAAAAAAAAAAGGCATTTGTATAATAGTTATAAATTTCAAAATATTATTTGCCATATAAATAATATACAAATCTTAATATACTGTCTTTAAAAACATAATTTTACAGTGGCAAAATTTGATAATAGTATGTCTAAGTTAAATATGTGAAACAGAAAACTATTGGCACAGAGTCTAGCCTTTCTTCTTAGAAATTTAGGATTAAAAAAAATTAATGTTTATTTATTTTTGAGAGAAAGACACACAGAGCATGAGCAGGGGAGGGGCAGAGAGAGAAAAAGACATAGAATCGAAAGCAGCCTCCAGTTTCCAATATGCCAGCACAGAGCCCAATGCGGGGCTCAAACTCACAAACCACAAGATCATGACCCGAGCAGAAGTTGGATGCTTAACTGACTGAGCTACTCAGTCTCCCCGAAATTTAGGCTTTTTCAAAAAATTGTCTTAATTTAATTTTTTATGCTATGATGAAGTGAAAATTCAAAATCATCTATGATACATCTACTTGTAAGCGAATTTTCCCTACATCCCACTGTTTACAACAATGGTTTCTTCTATGAAATCTCCCTAGAAATATGTTATTTTAGAGGCAATAGTGAAGGTATGAAGGCTTCAACAGCACTTGTGCCTTTGTCATTGTAAACATGGATAAGCCATAATTTGGATAGTAACTTTTTATATCTGTCTGTTCATCTGCCCATCTGTCCATCTATTCATCAATCTATCCCTACCTACCTATCTACCTATCCTTTATCTGCATTAGGTAACTTCATTTATTTAAGGAAAGTATATTTACTCAAAGCTCATTAAGTGTAGAAAAAAGTGCATTTGACTTTGCTTGAAGAGGGCTCCATAGAACCTCCTGGATGGTTCCATGCATTACTATTACATAAGTTTTTAAATTGCAACAACTTAAACTGTGTAATAAAAATACACGTTGCTTTTGCTGTTTTGTTTTGTTTTGTTTTGTTTTGTTTTTACCAAGGGCTGACTGCATCAACATTTCAGATAGAGGCCACAATTGTTAAAATATAAACCCTCAAAATAACTAAGTTACCAGACTCAGAGAAGAATAACAAGAAATATTTAGTAATTTTGTTAACGTATGAAGGGACCATAGATTTTTACATGTGGGAAACATCTGCTGAAGCTAATTACAGAGTTAATACTAAGATACTGATTTAATGGCTTTGGTATTAGGAGAACTGGACTCTTATTCTAATAATAATAAGAGTGATAAATCACAGTGATATTAATGTGAATATTAGTATTACTATTACCATAGTTAATACTTGCCAAACACTTAAAACTGGTCAATATGCTAAGCATTCTGGCTTAAGAATTTTATTTGATTTCACATCCCCAATGTGAAAAACACTATTGTTACCCTTCTTTTATCAGTGAGGAAGTGAACTTAAAGAAATTAAAAGAAATGTACCAACAGTTTCTCAGCCCATAAACTGGGGATCTAGGGCTCAAAATCAAGTTGTTTGACTCTAGAAATTACCTTCTTAATGACAGTTGACCACAGTTAAGAAGTTGGAATAGTCAACTTCTCAGGACCTTCATTTATTTATCTGTAAATGAGAATAATCCATTAATCTCCAATTCCTTTGTAAAATCTATAGTTAAGCATTATAATGTAAGTGAAGTTTTGGGGCTCCTGGGTGGCTCAGTCAGTTAAGCCTCCGGCTTCTGCTCAGGTCATGATCTAGTGGTTTGTGGTTTGAGCCCTGCGTCAGGCTCTGAGCTGTCAGCACAGAGCCTGGAGCCTGCTTTGGATTTGGTGTCTCCCCTCTCTCTGCCTCTCCCCACTTTCTCTGCCTCTCCCCCATCACGCTTTGTCTCTCTCTCTCCTTCAAAAATAAATAAACATAAAAAAATTTAAAAGATAACGTAAGTGAAGTTTTTAAGGAGAAAAATTGGTTCTTTTTATTCTCTTTGACAGCACAGTGTGTGTGGCCTAAATATTTATACCCACAATACCTTATGCCTTTCCTCTATCTATGCTTACGGAATTAGGAAATCGCTTTATGCATGTATAAAGAATACTAAAGCTACAAATAAGTCTTCTTCTCTTTTATTTTTTTTTAAAGTTTATTTATTTATTTTGAGAGAGAGAGAGAGCTTGCAAGAGTGGGGAAGGGGCAGAGAGAAAAGGAGACAGAGAGAATCCCAAGCAGGTTCCACACTGTCGGTGAAGAGCTGGATGCAGGGTTTGAACTCATGAACCATGAGATCATGACCTGAGCCTAAACCAAGAGTCAGACACTAAACTGCCTGAGCCACTCAGGAGCCCCTAGTCTTCTTTTCTTTTAATTACACTTCTCTCATTTACTCTTTTGTCGTCATGGTTTTGTTTTATTTCAGTCCAACTGAGATTTTGAGATTTTTCTTATTTGTATTTTTATTTTTTGGTGATAGGTTTTGTAGCCTGTTATGTATTATGTTGTTAACTGATATGAAATTATATTAATATTTTAAAATAGGCATTCCATTATTGATCATTATTAATTCCCTATTAACATTTATAGCAAACTATCTTCCTTGTTTCAAATTGCTTAATTATGCATAATAGAATCTCCTTTTCCCATGGTTCAGACTATCCATGGTCAGCTTTTTGAGGTCGAAATCACTCAAGTAGCAACTGAAATTTCTAAGATGTTTTAATAAAATTTTATTCAAGTAGCTGAAATAATGGGGGAAAAAAGCAGCAATATTCCACATTATACTTTATATACTCAGGTTAGTCTTAGTGTTGTCACTCTGAGATTGTCCAAAAAACATAGATCTTACTAATGGCATTGAAAGTGATTACTATTTTTTCTTTTAAGTTGTGGAGCAAGAAAGGTCTCTGCAATTCTCACTCCTTCTTGCCCTCTCAGTGACACCAATTGTTACCTGGACCCTGACATAGTCCTCTTCCTACAGCTGACAAATGTTGGCTTAAGTTGTTATACCTTGAAGAAGAAACTGTTTTCACAGGGACTTGGGGACACCTACCTGCATGGTGAGGTCTTGTCTTCCTCATCCTGAGAGTCCCACAGAGGTGCATGGCAGGGAAAGCACACTGATAGTTGGGAGCTAAATACAATTGTATTGAAGAGCCAGAAAGCACATCTCTAATGGTGGAATTAAAAAAAAAATGTTTATTTATTTATTTTGAGAGAGATAG
Organism: Panthera tigris; assembly: GCF_018350195.1. Classification (NCBI taxonomy): domain Eukaryota; kingdom Metazoa; phylum Chordata; class Mammalia; order Carnivora; family Felidae; genus Panthera; species Panthera tigris. Next base: position 99,281,802 of record NC_056668.1, on the reverse strand, counting down.
AGAGAAAGCAAGAGAACACATATACAGGTGCAAATGGGAGTGGGTGGGGAGAGAGGGTGGGAGAGAGAGAACCCCAAGCAGACCCCATGCCACCATGAAATCAGGACCTGAGCTGAAATCAAGGGTTGGATGCTCAACTGAGCCACCCAGGTGTTCCTCTAATGGTGGAATTTTAGGCCAGCAGGAAAGGTTTAATTTTGAGAGGCTTTCCCAGCGCTTCCCAAGCAAATGCCAAGATGTAACTGCCTATACAAAGACCCCGTCTTCCATCATCACTGTATAGAGTCTTTGGCACTGAGACCATTACAAGGTACCAGGGAGATGCATGGTACAGAGAAGTTGTTTAGAGAAGTCTCCTCTGGTGTTCTGGCCCTAATAATTCCAAACTGAGAGCAGCCTGGGTTTCACTTGGGTCCTCCTCTCTGAGAATACAGGGAGGCTAGCAGCCCAACAATCTTGGACAGCATCAAGAGCTCACAAGGGGGATAAATACTCTCCCTGAGCAAGGCATCCCTCAAATGTCATCATGGAAAAGGTGTAAGAGAGAAGGAGGACTGGTTCCAATGTGAGTAGGACTCAATGGGATTGAAGAAGTCAGTCTGACCACCAGATATTTAGAGCTTCCTTACCCCATCTCCAATATCCATTCACCTTTTAAAAATATTTGGATCTTTTTGAAGAAAGTCTACTGAAGAATTTTTACATGAAAATGGTACAAACATTGCCCTTTGCAACTTTAGCTCAAAATCGTTTTACAGATACGCCCTATCCCAGAGAAGAGCCCTGAAAAAACATAGCATATGTTTAATCACTGCTTCCTCTCATTCATTTCAACCACCTGCTCCCTGACTAATAACCAGATCTTCATTCATTCACTCATTCACTAAGTATATACTGAACACCAGCTTTGGATCAGGCAATGAATTAATCCCAGAAATTCAAAGGTAAACCCAACAGAGATTACCTTGTCCTTAAGGAGCTTATACTCTAATTATCCTACTCTTCTGTCCCCTCCCCAATTCAGAAAAAAAGCAAACAACCAACTCTGACACTCTGTGATTAATGTTAGAATCCAGGCAGCTATCAGGTGTATCTAGACATCCTTAGGAGACACTCTAGGGAAGCTTCCTGGAAAGCTAATTGTAGGGTGTATTAGTTTGCTATTACTGCTATAACAAATTACCACAAACTTAGTGGCTTAAAAGCTTATTATCTTAAGGGCGCCTGGGTGGCTATCTTGGTTGAGCATCTGACTCTTGATTTCAGCTCATGGTTCTTGATTTCTATCTCATGGTTTGTGAGATCGAGCCCTACATCAGGCTCTGTACTGATAGCATGGAGCCTGCTTGGGGTTCTCTCTCTCTCTCTCTCTCTCTCTCTCTCTCTCTGGCCCTCCACTGCTAATGTGTACTTTCTCTCAAAATAAATAAGCATTAAAAACAGAAACTATTCAAAAAAAGTTTATTTTCTTACAGTTCTGTAGATCAGAAACCTAACATGGGTCCCACTGGGCGAAAAATCAGTCATGTTCTTTTCCGAAGGCTCTAAGGAAGAATCTGTTTCCTTGCATTTTCCAGTCTCTAGAAGCTGTTTACATTCCTTGGCTCATGACCTCAATTTTCTCACTTAAAAGCCAGGAGTGTCAAATCTCTCTTACCATTCTTGCATCACCACATCTCCCTCTCATTAATCTAATTTTTTAATTGAAGAATAGTTGACTTACAATATTGTATTAGTTACAGGTGACCACATAGTGAGTGATTCAATATTTATATACATTACAAATGGTCACTACAATAAGTCCAGTTACTATCTGTCACCATACAGAATCATTGTAATATTGTTGAGTATATATTTCCCATTCTCTATATTACATCTCTGAGTTTTATTTGTTTTATAATTGGAAGATTGTACCTCTTAATCCCCTCCATCTATTTAATATATTCCCCCTACTCACTTCCTCCTCTGGCAACCATCAGTTTGTTCTGTGTGTCTCTGAATCTGTTTCTGTTTGGTTTGTTCCAAACATGTGATATTTATCTTTCTTTGACTTATTTTACTTGGCATAATACCCTCTAGGCCCATCCATGTTGTCACAAATGGCAAGATTTCATTATTTTTATGGCTGAGTAATATTCCATTGCATATGTGTGTGAACAGATATTGATATGAAATGTGTTATTATACAAGAGATATAAAATGGATTTTTTTAAATTTTTTCTTTTCTACTTGGTTAATATAATAGCTGCTATCACTGTGCTACTTACAAAATCAATTACTAGGTAAGTAATTAAAATCTAGGAGATAAATTTTAGAGGACACTTTGAAATAATCCACACTCTGAGTTTAAGACTTCACCCTCTAGGGTAACATTTCAGTGTGTGATTAATGAAATCTATACTTAACTATACTACACATATGGAATGTGTCTTATTCCTTGTGCAGTACATGGTAAATCTCTTCTTTGTTGTTTCTATGGTAGCAAGAAGTAAACTTTATTTCTTAAGAATATAAAAAATGAATTGGACTTTTTATTTCCCAACAGCTAAACCACTTAAACTGGACCAAACTAAAATGTGAAAAAGCTTTAGTGAAGAGAACATATTTCAAGTCTGGGATTTACTTTCCCTGATCACAGCTAAATAATGCTAGTTTTATGAGAAATAAAAATAATTCCAGTATACTCCTGTGTCTTTAAGGTTCCTTTTTCATTATTATTTTAAACAACTGTGGTAGAAAGCATATTTCAGAAATAAAATTTATCCTCAGTTTATTATTCCCTCTTTATTATTGAACATAGACACATTGTGTAAAATATTGCACATAAATATTCAATAGCTACAGTGTTAATGCATTTTATTTTTATCATAATAAATTTTTATTAAAAAATCACCAAAGATAAATATAAATCCATAGGTGAATTAATGTCATCCTGATATACCATTACCATTTTCTAAACTCACTTGATATGACTTGTAATTCTATTTAAATATGCTTAAAATACCAATATATAATTTATAAGTAACATCTTACTAGTAGTACATGTTAAAATATGATCTATTGCAAATTGCACATGACCAAGTCTATTACAATGAATGTAATGACTTTACTTGGAATATATTTTCACTAGAATGGGTTAATTCATTGTGAACATAATTATTTCATTTACAAAATAAAGCCTATTAGCCAAAATATTTAAAATTATCAAATAAATAAAAAATACCAAAGAAGAACTGAAAATCTCTTTATAAAATATCATCTATATTATATTAGTTCCATTTGTACTGTCAAAAAGCTTTCGTGGTGCCATAATTTTAAAACACACACAAGATAGGGGTACCTGGGTGGCTCAGTCAGTTAAACGTCTGACTCTTGATTTTGGCTCAGGTCATGATTTCATGGTTTGTGAGTTTGAATCCTGCATCAGTCTCTATGCTGACAGTATGGAACCTGCTTGGGACTCTCTCTCTCCTTCTCACTCTGCCCCTCCCCTATTCATGCTCTCTATCTCAAAATAAATAAATAAACTTAAAAAAATACACAAGATAATTTTGAGTCAATTTTTAATTTTTTTAAACATTTATTTGTTATTGAGAGACAGAGAGAGACAGAGCATGAGCATGGGAGGGGCAGAGGGAGGGTGAGACACAGAATCCGAAGCAGGCTCCAGGCTCCGAGCTGTCAGCACAGAGCCCGACATGGGGCTCAGCCCACAAACCTAGAGATCATGACCTGAGAAGAATTCGGACACTTAACCAACTGAGCTACCCAGGCTCCCTGAGTCAATTTTTAAAAGTGAAGAAATAATACAAAAGATAGCTTGGATCATTTAAACTCTCAATATACTATGGGCAGTTTGACGACAAATGAGATAATGTGTTCAAATCTCTCCCTCTATGTTGGGTTATAATAAATATAGGTAATCAATTTCATAGAGAATTCACAAGTCTCTTCTTTAGGAAATATAACTTTCTAATATAAAATCTGTACTTCCCATTTTTATTACTTATTTTCTGTCACTGGGAGTTTAGTGATTAGAAGAAGGGGATGGATTAGGTTTACAAACTACACTTAAAAAGATTACTCAAGTTTCAAGTACCTGAGTTATGCATGTTGGATTCATAGCTTTACATCAACAGATAGGGGGGAAATGTTCAGATATGTATTCAGCTGGAAGGGATTGTGTTCTACCGTGGCCTATCCATGTGAGAGACCTGGCAAGAGTGGTGCACAGATGCTTAGAGCAGAATTGGAAAAATGACAAACATTTGCATGTCAATGACATCAATGCTGGACAACTTATAGTCACAAATTAAAAAGAAGGCAAAAAAGGAAAAGATAAAGTCCCTTAGGCTCCTTCAGCAACCTAAGCAGTTGCTGAAATCCTTGCTTTTGGAGAAACTGATTTTTCCTGGCAACAAAAAAGAGGTATCTGTCAAGAGTGTGAGAAGACAAACTGCAGACTGGGAGAAAACATTTGCAAGACACATATCTGATACAGGATTGTTATCTAAAATATATAAAGAAGTCTTAAAACTCAACAATCAGAAAAGGAACAACCTAATTTTAAAAAATGGGCAAAAGATCTAAATAGACATCTCACCGAAGAAGATAAACATATGGCAAATCAGAATATTTCATTAAAATAATGAAATGAAAACAATTATGTATCACTACACACCTATTAGAATGGCTAAAACTAAGAACACTGACAACACTAAATGCTGATGAGGAAATGGAGAAACGACAGGAGCTCTTATTCATTGCTGGTGGGAATGCAAAATGGTACAGCCACTTTGGAAGACAGTTGGCAGTTTCTTACAAAACTCAACGTGTGCTTACCATGTGATTTGTCATTCATGCTCTTTAGCATTTACCCAAATGAATTGAAAACTTAGGTCCACACAAAAAACCTTCACACAGATGTTTATAGCAGCTTTATTCATAATTTCCAAAGCTTGGAAGCAAGCAAGATGTCCTTCAGTAGGTGAATGGATAAAATATTTCATTGTCTACTTGTACCACATTTTATGATACAGTTTTATCAAGCTATGGAGAGATATTGAGAAACCTTAAATGCATATTATTATTAAGTAAAAGAAGTCAACCTGAAAAGATGCATGCTATATAATTCTAATTATATGATGTTCTGGAAAAGGCAAAACTACTGGAGAGAGTAAAAAGATCGGTGGTTGCCAGGGTTTGGGACATGAAAGGGTGATTATGCAGGGTACAGAAGATTTTTAAGGCAGTGAAACTCCTCTTCATAATCATATAATGGTGAATACATGTCATTATGCATTTGTCAAAATTCACAGAATGTACAATACCAAAAGTGTACTATCGTGTAAACTATGGGA